>NC_088410.1:93986252-94031252 GCF_034236695.1 Oncorhynchus nerka
TAATAAATAAACTAGTTTGGTAATGAATTAACTAGTTTGGTAATGAATTAACTAGTTTGGTAATACATAAATAAACCAGTTTGGTAAAAAATAAATAAATAAACTAGTTTGGTAATATATAAATAAACATTTTATAAAATCACATAATAGTGTGTTTCTATAAATACTACAAGTACCTACCTACATATCTACCTCAATGACCTCGTTCCCCTGCACATCGACTCAGTACAACTACTGCCTGTATATAGACGTTATTTTTTACTCCTTATTGTTATTCATTATTCACTGTGTATTTATACCTCGTGTCAGTATTACATTTTTTTATTTACATTTTTATCTTTAACTCTGCGCTGTTGGAAAAGGGCCGGTAAGTCAGCATTTCACCGTTAGTCTACACCTGTTGTTTATGAAGCATTTCACCGTTAGTCTACACCTGTTGTTTATGAAGCATTTCACCGTTATTCTACACCTGTTGTTTATGAAGCATTTCACTGTTAGTCTACACCTGTTGTTTATGAAGCATTTCACTGTTAGTCTACACCTGTTGTTTATGAAGCATTTCACTGTTAGTCTACACCTGTTGTTTATGAAGCATGTGGCGAAAACAATTGTATTTGATTTTTACCTACTAATGGAGGCTGGATTCAAGTTCAAAACAATGTCATTGTTCACTCAGGTGCTTCTACACCTGCATTGCCTGCTGTTTTGGGTTTTAGGCTGAGTTTCTGTACAGCACTTTGAGATATCAGCTGATGTAAGAAGGGCTTTATAAATACATTTGATTTGATTTGATTTGATAATGAATAGAACATACCAGATGACCACTATGATGTAATGAATAGAACATACCAGATGACCACTATGCTATAATGAATAGAACATACCAGATGACCACTATGCTATAATGAATAGAACATACCAGATGACCACTATGCTATAATGAATAGAACATACCAGATGACCACTATGCTATAATGAATAGAACATACCAGATGACCACTATGCTATAATGAATAGAACATACCAGATGACCACTATGATGTAATGAATAGAACATACCAGATGACCACTATGATGTAATGAATAGAACATACCAGATGACCACTATGATATAATGAATAGAACATACCAGATGACCACTATGATGTAATGAATAGAACATACCAGATGACCACTATGATATAATGAATAGAACATACCAGATGACCACTATGATGTAATGAATAGAACATACCAGATGACCACTATGATGTAATGAATAGAACATACCAGATGACCACTATGATGTAATGAATAGAACATACCAGATTACCACTATGCTGTAGGCGTCAAACACACACACACACACTCACGCACACACACATTTATCTGGGCCATTCTGGGAGATGACAGGTCATTTATCTGGGCCATTCTGAGAGATGACAGCACATTTATCTGGGCCATTCTGGGAGATGACAGGACATTTATCTGGGCCATTCTGGGAGATGACAGGACATTTATCTGGGCCATTCTGGGAGATGACAGGACGTTTATCTGGGCCATTCTGGGAGATGACAGGACATTTATCTGGGCCATTCTGGGAGATGGCAGGAACGTTTATTGTGGCTTATATTAAGACAGCATTAAAATTATAATGTGAGGAATGTTCTATGAGCTGGGCTTCGTCCCAAATGGTACCCTATACCCTATTTAGTGCACTAGTTTTGACTAAGGTCCATAGGGCTCATAGGGCTTGGGTCAAAAGTAGCACACTGTATAGGGATAGGATGCCATTTGGGATGAAGCCCAATGTCTTTGAGGTGGTGTTGTGGCCAATGCTCCTCGAACCACACACACACACACACAAACACACACTCTGCGTCTGGCCAGCTGTGTGTGTGTGTGTGTGTGTGTGTGTGTGTGTGTGTGTGTGTGTGTGTGTGTGTGTGTGTGTGTGTGTGTCTGTGCGTGCGTGTGTCTGTGCGTGTGTGTGTGCGTGTGTGTGTGCATGTGTGCATGTGGAAAATAGGAGCTTGTGACGTGGATGTTGCTTTAATCCTGCTTACTGAGTTTAGAGACACAAGGGAGAAAGACCTTCAGAGAGAGAGAGAGAGAGAGAGAGAGAGAGAGAGAGAGATGGAGGGAGGGACGCAGAAAGGCCCTCAGAGAGAGAGAGAGATGGGGGGAGGTAGAAAGACCCCTCAGAGAGAGAGAGAGAGAGAGAGATGGAGGGAGGGAGGTAGAAAGGCCCTCAGAGAGAGAGGGAGAGAGAGAGCGAGATGGAGGGAGGGGGAGGGGGTAGAAAGGCCCGCTGAGAGGAGAGAGAGAGAGAGAGAGACAGAGAGAGAATGAGACAGGACAAAATAAACGGAGAAAGAGAGAGAGAGAGAGAGAAATGAGAGAGAGAGAGACAACAGAGAGGCTATACTAAAAACGAGATGGAGGGAGGGAGGAAGGGGTAAAAGGCCCGCTGAGAGAGAGAGAGACAGAGAGAGAGAGAGAGAGAGAGAACAGAGAGAGAGAGAGAGAGAGCGAGATGGAGGGAGGGAGGGAGGAGGGGGTAGAAAGGCCCAAATTACTGAGAGAGAGAGAGAGAGAGAGAGAGAGAGACAGAGACAGAGACAGCGACAGAGACAGAGAGAGAGAGAGACAGAGACAGAGACAGAGAGACAGAGAGAGTGAGAGAGAGAGAGAGAGAGAGAGAGAGAGAGAGAGAGAGAGATTTCTTCACACAGATGGAGGGAGGGACGCAGAAAGGCCCTCAGAGAGATAGAGAGATGGGGGGAGGTAGAAAGACCCCTCAGAGAGAGAGAGAGAGAGAGAGATGGTGAGGCTGTTTGTTGATGATCTGGTGCTTCTGAGGGAGGGAGGTAGAAAGGCCCTCAGAGAGAGAGGGAGAGAGAAGACCGAGATGGAGGGAGGGAGGGGCCCTAGAAAGGCCCATCTGAGAGAGAGAGAGAGAGAGAGAGACAGAGAGAGAGAGAGAGAGACAGAGACAGAGAGAGAGAGAAAAATAGAGAGTCATAGAGCGAGATGGAGGGAGGGAGGAAGGGTAGAAAGGCCCGCTGAGAGAGAGAGAGAGAGAGAGAGAGAGAACACCAGAGAGAGAGAGAGAGAGAGGCGAGATGGAGGGAGGGAGGGAGGAGGGGGTAGAAAGGCCCGCTGAAGAGAGAGAGAGAGAGAGAGAGAGAGACAGAGACAGAGACAGCGACAGAGACAGAGAGAGAGAGAAACAGAGACAGAGACAGAGAGACAGAGAGAGAATGAGAGAGAGAGAGAGAGAGAGAGAGAGAGAGAGAGAGAGAGAGAGAGCCTGGAGGGAGGGACGCAGAAAGGCCCTCAGAGAGAGAGAGAGATGGGGAGGTAGAAAGACCCCTCAGAGAGAGAGAGAGAGAGAGAGATGGAGGGAGGGAGGGAGGTAGAAAGGCCCTCAGTGAGAGAGGGAGAGAGAAGAGCGAGATGGAGGGAGGGGGTAGAAAGGCCCTATTTTGTACTTGATAGAGAGAGAGAGAGAGAGAGACAGAGAGAGAGAGAGAGAATAAAGAGAGACGGAGAGAGAGAGAGAGAGAGAGAGAGAGAGAGAGAGAGAGAGAGAGAGAGAGAGCGAGATGGAGGGAGGGAGGAAGGGGTAGAAAGGCCCGCTGAGAGAGAGAGAGAGAGAGAGAGAGAGAGAGAGACAGAGAGAGAGAGAGAGAGAGCGAGATGGAGGGAGGGAGGGAGGGAGGAGGGGGTAGAAAGGCCCGCTGAGAGAGAGAGAGAGAGAGAGAGAGAGAGAGAGAGACAGAGACAGAGACAGCGACAGAGACAGAGAGAGAGAGAGACAGAGACAGAGACAGTGAGAGAGAGACAGAGAGAGTGAGAGAGAGAGAGAGAGAGAGAGAGAGAGAGCGAGATGGAGGGAGGGAGGATGGGGTAGAAAGGCCCGCTGAGAGAGAGAGAGAGAGAGAGAGAGAGAGAAGAGACAGAGACAGAGAGAGAGAGAGAGAGAGAGAGAGAGACAGAGAGAGAGAGAGAGAGAGAGAGATGGAGGGAGGGAGGAGGGGGTAGAAAGGCCCGCTGAGAGGGAGAGAGGGGAAGAGCTCTTGGACAGAAATGAGAGACAGAGCGAGAGAGAGCGCAAGAGAGAGAGAGAATGAGGGATAATAAGCGAGAGAGTAAAACAAAAAAATATTTCCAGAAATATTTTGATCATCTTAATTAGAGTAGCATAGCTCTCACCCCTGTCCTGTCCTGTGTGTGTGTGTGTGTGTGTGTGTGTGTGTGTGTGTGTGTGTGTGTGTGTGTGTGTGTGTGTGTGTGTGTGTGTGTGTGTGTGTGTGTGTGTGTGTATGTGTGTGTGTGTGTGCGTGTGTGTGTTGGCCATCTTACCTGCAGACGGCTGTTTCTGCAGGTGGCCTCGGCCATGTCCCATTGGCTAAGGGACTTGGCAACACCCCCGATGGGTGTGCTCCGTCCACTCAGTCCCATCCCGACCCCCATCTCCGCCACTTCGATCTCCTCGTAAGGGTTCTGAGGCAGGTTGTTGAAGCTTTTAGCTGGAGGACCACAATCGATTATTGCTTAATTGTACTGTTGTCTCCGGCTGCAACAGTCGTCTATGTACGTAGCGGTTATTTTGAAGAAGGGTCTTGTAGCGGTGACTGTAGCATGCAGTTGCTATTCCCTACTAAACATATTTTAACGCACTGACTGTAAGCCGCTCTGGATAAGAACGTTGGCTAAATGACTCAAATGTAAATAAATAAATAATGTATACAATACATCTAATCAAGTCTTACTGCGGGGGATGGGGCCCGAGAGGCCAATGGAGGTCTGGGGGCCCCCAGGGACCAGCAGATGTCCTGAGGAGGAGCTAGCGGTGTAGGAGGGGAGGGCAGGGAGGGGCATGGTGGGGAAGTGACACCCTCCTCCTTCCAGACTGGGGGTAGGGCTGTGGCTGTTGACTCCCCTGAAGGCACTGTGAGAGTTGAGGTCCTCCATTGACCGACAGAAGGTTTTGAGCACTGGGGAGGAGGGAAGAGAAGAGGAGGATTGATCTGTATTAGCAAAAGAGACCATGGAGATCAATTGACCATGGGATAACTCCACCCCCTCACACTAACGTACCTGAGCACTGGCTGTTAGAGCAGAGAGAGAGAGATGACTGTAGCTGCAGTCTCATGTTGGCATGGTTACACATGTTGTTGTTGGCATTTTGTTGTTGTGGTGCTGATGACAGAGGAGTGATGGGTACCTCCACTACGTATGTAGCTGGGACATACAGGGGATTGGCTTTACTGGCTGCCCCGATCCTCCGCACCTGGTAATAATAAGATTTATACACCTGTATATTATATACCTGGTAATAAGAAGAATTATACACCTGTATATTATACACCTGGTAATAATAAGAATTATACACCTGTATATTATACACCTGGTAATAATAAGAATTATACACCTGTATATTATACACCTGGTAATAATAAGAATTGTACACCTGTATATTATACACCTGGTAATAATAAGAATAATACACCTGGTAATAATAAGAATTATACACCTGTATATTATATACCTGGTAATAATAAGAATAATACACCTGGTAATAATAATTATACACCTGTATATTATATACCTGGTAATAAGAAGAATTATACACCTGTATATTATACACCTGGTAATAATAAGAATTATACACCTGTATATTATACACCTGGTAATAATAAGAATTATACACCTGTATATTATATACCTGGTAATAATAAGAATAATACACCTGGTAATAATAAGAATTATACACCTGTATATTATACACCTGGTAATAATAAGAATTATACACCTGTATATTATACACCTGGTAATAATAAGAATAATACACCTGGTAATAATAAGAATAATACACCTGTATATTATACACCTGGTAATAATAAGAATTATACACCTGTATATTATATACCTGGTAATAATACGAATTATACACCTGTATATTATATACCTGGTAATAATAAGAATTATACACCTGTATATTATATACCTGGTAATAATAAGAATTATACACCTGTATATTATATACCTGGTAATAATAAGAATTATACACCTGGTAATAATAAGAATTATACACCTGTATATTATACACCTGGTAATAAGAAGAATTATACACCTGGTAATAATAAGAATTATACACCTGTATATTATACACCTGGTAATAATAAGAATTATACACCTGTATATTATATACCTGGTAATAATACGAATTATACACCTGGTAATAATAGAATTATACACCTGTATATTATACACCTGGTAATAATAGATTTATACACCTGTATATTATACACCTGGTAATAATATAATTATACACCTGTATATTATACACCTGGTAATAATAGATTTATACACCTGTATATTATACACCTGGTAATAATAGATTTATACACCTGTATATTATACACCTGGTAATAATAAGAATTATACACCTGTATATTATACACCTGGTAATAATAGATTTATACACCTGTATATTATACACCTGGTAATAATAAGAATTATACACCTGGTAATAATAGATTCATACACCTGTATATTATACACCTGGTAATAATACGAATTATACACCTGTATATTATACACCTGGTAATAATAGATTTATACACCTGTATATTATACACCTGGTAATAATAGATTTATACACCTGTATATTATACACCTGGTGATAATAAGAATTATACACCTGGTAATAATAGATTCATACACCTGTATATTATACACCTGGTAATAATACGAATTATACACCTGTATATTATACACCTGGTAATAATAGATTTATACACCTGGTAATAATAGATTTATACACCTGGTAATAATAGATTTATACACCTGTATATTATACACCTGGTAATAATAGATTTATACACCTGGTAATAATAGATTTATACACCTGGTAATAATAAGAATTATACACCTGGTAATAATAGATTCATACACCTGTATATTATACACCTGGTAATAATAGATTTATACACCTGGTAATAATAGATTTATACACCTGGTAATAATAGATTTATACACCTGGTAATAATAGATTTATACACCTCCTTTTACAGCCCTCTTGTTGGAGGAGAGGAACCTATTGCAGGTTTAAAGCTTATTTTTTTAATGCAATTCGACACATTTTGCCCATGTCTAATGTGTATTCATGTGATATTTGAGTGACACGAACATCACTACAAAATCTATGGCCTAAAATCCCAAGCTAAAATGTTTTATCTGATACGGGCTAGTTGATCTGGACATTTCTAACAGTAGATATCTCTCTACAGTACCCAATGACCGACATGACAAGAGGACGTGATGATGTAATACCCAATTACCGCACCTTTTTCATTCTATTATTACAATGTTCAAGAGTACGTTGAAAGCCGGTCTTGAGTTCCTTAACAAAAAAGAAGTCTGCCAACCCATGTTGAGGGCGTACCAAAGTCTGCCAACCCATGTTGAGGGCGGACCAAAGTCTGCCAACCCATGTTGAGGGCGTACCAAAGTCTGCCAACCCATGTTGAGGACGGACCAAAGTCGGCCAACCCATGTTGAGGGCGTACCAAAGTCTGCCAACCCACGTTGAGGGCGGACCAAGGTCTGCCAACCCATGTTGAGGGCGGACCAAAGTCTGCCAACCCATGTTGAGGGCGGACCAAAGTCTGCCAACCCATGTTGAGGGCGGACCAAAGTCTGCCAACGCATGTTGAGGGCGTACCAAAGTTAAGGAAACACTGGTATATGTGATTTCCCTCTGACCACATGGATGTTTTTAGTTCTTGGTTAGGACACACGGTTTCAAATAGTACTGGTTACACTAGGGCCATTTTTTAAAAAAATTACCTTTATTTTACTAAGCAAATTCTTATTTTCAATGACGGCCTAGGAACAGTGGGTTAACTGCCTGTTCAGGGGCAGAACGACAGATTTGTACCTTGTCAGTTCGGGGATTCGAACTTGCAACCTTTCGATTACTAGTCCAACACTCTAACCACTAGGCTACCCTGCCGACATTGTCTATGCTAACTGAGCCACACGGTCAGGACCTCCTTACCTGCCACCAGTCAGTGTTAGTCTTCCTCAGGAGAATAAACCGCTCCCCCTCTCGGATGCAGACCTGTCGTCCGTCTGCCCCACGGTACTGATAGTCATACTGTGCCTCCAGAACCACCGTACCACTGGGGACTCCACACATCGTGGGCACGCTCACACTGCTGCTCACACTGGCTCCACTCTCCCTACTGGACACACTGTCCACACTGGTAGTTCTCGCCCTGGTGGAGGCAGAGGGCATGGCGGGTGAGTCACCGTGGAGCGACTGTAGCTTCCTGACAGCATGGTGGACGTTAGCTCTGACTCGGTCGGCTGGGTCTCAGCGGGGGTGTTTTTGGGTGAGAGGATAAGTGACGAGGGTGATGGTGGGGATGGTACGGACACTGGTGCAGGGCATCGTCAACGACCGGAGTGAGGCCAAAGCCATGCTCTGAAACACAAACAAACAGAACTGGGTTCGAGTGAAGACTGAATATCTATGGCTTCACGGATCCATCCATCTAATCATCATTTATTAAGCCTAAAACTCAATATAAAGCTCAGCAAATGTCACAGATATACACACCATTAATTCTCAAAAATATAACAGATACACACCATTAATTCTCACAAAAAAATACTGAGTAGTAATTATTGTATAAAGCAATAAAGGGCATTGCCATTTATTTGCAATCATCCATTTGTTTAATCACTCATGCATTTAGAGAGAAAAATAAAAACAGTTCAACCGACCAGAAGACAAACACACACACCCCTGCCCTGACCATTCTCCCTTACACAGCCAACAGAACAAGAGGAGTCTACGTCACACAGAGACTGATAGCCAGAGAGGGAATTAAGAGAGGGAAGAGAGGAAGACACACAGAGAGAGAGAGAGAGAGAGAGAGAGAGAGAGAGAGAGAGAGAGAGAGAGAGAGATAGATAGAGAGGGAGATAGATAGATAGATAGATAGATAGATAGATAGATAGATAGATAGATAGATAGATAGATAGATAGATAGATAGATACAATGAAATGATCAAATATACAGACAACAAATTCCAATTGGCTATACTAAAACTCTTTAACATCATACAAATTTGACCCCAATAACTACCGTGGAATATGTGTCAACAGTAACCTTGGGAAAATCCTCTGCATTATTATTAACAGCAGACTCGTACATTTCCTCAATGAAAACAATGTACTGAGCAAATGTCAAATTGGCTTTTTACCAAATTACCGTACAACAGACCATGTATTCACCCTGCACACCCTAATTGACAACCAAACAAACCAAAACAAAGGCAAAGTCTTCTCATGCTTTGTTGATTTCAAAAAAGCCTTCGACTCAATCTGGCATGAGGGTCTGCTATACAAACTGATGGAAAGTGGTGTTGGGGGTAAAACATACGACATTATAAAATCCATGTACACAAACAACAAGTGAGCGGTTAAAATTGGCAAAAAACACACACATTTCTTCACACAGGGTCGTGGGGTTAGACAGGGATGCAGCTTAAGCCCCACCCTCTTCAACATATATATCAACGAATTGGCGCAGGCACTAGAAAAGTCTGCAGCACCCGGCCTCCCCTGCTAGAATCCGAAGTCAAATGTCTGCTGTTTGCTGATGATCTGGTGCTTCTGTCACCGACCAAGGAGGGCCTACAGCAGCACCTAGATCTTATGCACAGATTCTGTCAGACCTGGGCCCTGACAGTAAATCTCAGTAAGACCAAAATAATGGTGTTCCAAAAAAGGTCCAGTCACCAGGACCACAAATACAAATTCCATCTAGACACTGTTGCCCTAGAGCACACAAAAACTATACATACCTTGGCCTAAACATCAGCGCCACAGGTAACTTCCACAAAGCTGTGAACGATCTGAGAGACAAGGCAAGAAGGGCATTCTATGCCATCAAAAGAAACATAAATTTCAACATACCAATTAGGATTTGGCTAAAAATACTTGAATCAGTCATAGAGCCCATTGCCCTTTATGGTTGTGAGGTCTGGGGTCCGCTCACCAACCAAGACTTCACAAAATGGGACAAACACCAAATTGAGACTCTGCACGCAGAATTCTGCAAAAATATCCTCCGTGTACAACGTAAAACACCAAATAATGCATGCAGAGCAGAATTAGGCCGATACCCACTAATTATCAAAATCCAGAAAAGAGCCGTTAAATTCTACAACCACCTAAAAGGAAGCGATTCACAAACCTTCCATAACAAAGCCATCACCTACAGAGAGATGAACCTGGAGAAGAGTCCCTAAGCAAGCTGGTCCTGGGGCTCTGTTCACAAACACAAACACACCCTACAGAGCCCCAGGACAACAGCACAATTAGACCCAACCAAATCATGAGAAAACAAAAAGATAATTACTTAACACATTGGAAAGAATTAACAAAAAACAGAGCAAACTAGAATGCTATTTGGCCCTACACAGAGAGTACACAGCGGCAGAATACCTGACCACTGTGACTGACCCAAAATTAAGGAAAGCTTTGACTATGTACAGACTCAGTGAGCATAGCCTTGCTATTGAGAAAGGCCGCCGTAGGCAGACATGGCTCTCAAGAGAAGACAGGCTATGTGCTCACTGCCCACAAAATGAGGTGGAAACTGAGCTGCACTTCCTAACCTCCTGCCCAATGTATGACCATATTAGAGAGACATATTTCCCCCAGATTACACAGATCCACAAAGAATTCGAAAACAAATCCAATTTTGAAAAACTCCCATATCTTTTGGGTGAAATTCCACAGTGTGCCATCACAGCAGCAATATTTGTGACCTGTTGCCACGAGAAAAGGGCAACCAGTGAAGAACAAACACCATTGTAAATACAACCCATATTTATGCTTATTCATTTTATCTTGTGTCCTTTAACTATTTGTACATTGTATATATATATATAATATGACATTTGTAATGTCTTTACTGTTTTGAAACTTCTGTATGTGTAATGTTTACTGTTAATTTTTGTTGTTTTTCACTTTATATATTCACTTTGTATGTTGTCTACCTCACTTGCTTTGGCAATGTTAACACATGTTTCCCATGCCAATAAAGCCCTTGAATTGAATTGAATTGAATAGATAGATAGATAGATAGATAGATAGATAGATAGATAGATAGATAGATAGATAGATAGATAGATAGATAGATAGATAGATAGATAGATAGATAGATAGATAGAGAGGGAGAGAGGGAGAGAGAGGGAGAGATGTCATCCCTGTGGATGTGCTGCTCTTACACTCTGTCTCCTCACTGCTGAGCCACCATTATCCCTGACTGTGATAGAGACCACCATTGGCTCTGACTGTGAGAGAGACCACCATTAGCCCTGACTGTGAGAGAGATCACCATTAGAACCTGACTGTGAGAGAGACCACCATTAGAACCTGACTGTGAGAGAGACCACCATTAGCTCTGACTGTGAGAGAGACCACCATTAGCCCTGACTGTGAGAGAGATCACCATTAGAACCTGACTGTGAGAGAGATCACCATTAGAACCTGACTGTGAGAGATACCACCATTAGAATCTGACTGTGAGAGAAACCACCATTAGAACCTGCCTGTGAGATAGACCACCATTAGAACCTGCCTGTGAGATAGACCACCATTAGAACCTGACTGTGAGAGACACCACCATTAGAATCTGACTGTGAGAGAAACCACCATTAGAACCTGCCTGTGAGATAGACCACCATTAAAACCTGACTGTGAGAGAGACCACAATTAGAACCTGACTGTGAGAGATACCAACATTAGCTCTGCCTGTGTGAGAGACCACCATTAGAACCTGACTGTGAGATATCACCATTAGAACCTGACTGTGAGAGAAACCACCATTATCCCTGACTGTGAGAGAGACCACCATTAGAACCTGATTATGAGAGAGACCACCATAAGCCCTGACTGTGAGAGAGACTACCATTAGAACCTGACTGTGAGAGAGACCACCATTAGAACCTGACTGTAATAGAGACCACCATTAGAACCTGACTGTGAGAGAGACCACCATTAGAACCTGACTGTGAGAGAGACCACCATTAGCCCTGACTGTGAGAGAGATCACCATTAGAACCTGACTGTGAGAGAAACCACCATTAGAACCTGCCTGTGAGATAGATCACCATTAGAACCTGACTGTGAGAGAGATCACCATTAGAATCTGACTGTGAGAGAAACCACCATTAGAACCTGCCTGTGAGATAGACCACCATTAGAACCTGACTGTGAGAGAGACCACCATTAGAACCTGACTGTGAGAGAGACCAACATTAGCTCTGCCTGTGTGAGATCACCATTAGAATCTGACTGTGAGAGAAACCACCATTAGAACCTGCCTGTGAGATAGACCACCATTAGAACCTGACTGTGAGAGAGACCACCATTAGAACCTGACTGTGAGAGAGACCAACATTAGCTCTGCCTGTGTGAGACCACCATTAGAATCTGACTGTGAGAGAAACCACCATTAGAACCTGCCTGTGAGATAGACCACCATTAGAACCTGACTGTGAGAGAGACCACCATTAGAACCTGACTGTGAGAGATACCAACATTAGCTCTGCCTGTGTGAGAGACCACCATTAGAACCTGACTGTGAGATATCACCATTAGAACCTGACTGTGAGAGAAACCACCATTATCCCTGACTGTGAGAGAGACCACCATTAGAACCTGATTATGAGAGAGACCACCATAAGCCCTGACTGTGAGAGAGACTACCATTAGAACCTGACTGTGAGAGAGACCACCATTAGAACCTGACTGTAATAGAGACCACCATTAGAACCTGACTGTGAGAGAGACCACCATTAGAACCTGACTGTGAGAGAGACCACCATTAGCCCTGACTGTGAGAGAGATCACCATTAGAACCTGACTGTGAGAGAAACCACCATTAGAACCTGCCTGTGAGATAGATCACCATTAGAACCTGACTGTGAGAGAGATCACCATTAGAATCTGACTGTGAGAGAAACCACCATTAGAACCTGCCTGTGAGATAGACCACCATTAGAACCTGACTGTGAGAGAGACCACCATTAGAACCTGACTGTGAGAGATACCAACATTAGCTCTGCCTGTGTGAGAGACCACCATTAGAACCTGACTGTGAGAGAAACCACCATTATCCCTGACTGTGAGAGAGACCACCATTAGAACCTGATTATGAGAGAGACCACCATTAGCCCTGACTGTGAGAGAGACTACCATTAGAACCTGACTGTGAGAGAGACCACCATTAGAACCTGACTGTAATAGAGACCAACATTAGAACCTGACTGTGAGAGACCACCATTAGAACCTGACTGTGAGAGAGACCACCCTTAGCTCTGACTGTGAGAGAGACCACCATTAGAACCTGACTGTGAGAGAGACCACCATTAGAACCTGACTGTGAGAGAGACCATCATTAGAACCTGACTGTGAGAGAGACAACCATTTGAACCTGACTGTGAGAGAGACCACCATTAGAACCTGACTGTGATAGAGACCACCATTAGAACCTGACTGGGAGAGAGACCACCATTAGAACCTGACTGTGAGAGAGACCACCATTAGCTCTGACTGTGAGAGAGACCACCATTAGCCCTGACTGTGAGAGAGATCACCATTAGAACCTGACTGTGAAAGAGACCACCATTAGAACCTGACAGTGAGAGAGACCACCATTAGAACCTGACTGTGAGAGAGACCACCATTAGAATCTGACTGTGAGAGAAACCACCATTAGAACCTGACTGTGAGAGAGACCACCATTAGAATCTGACTGTGAGCGAGATCACCATTAGAATCTGACTGTGAGAGAAACCACCATTAGAACCTGCCTGTGAGATAGACCACCATTAGAACCTGACTGTGAGAGAGACCACCATTAGAACCTGACTGTGAGAGAGACCAACATTAGCTCTGCCTGTGTGAGACCACCATTAGAATTGGACTGTGAGAGAAACCACCATTAGAACCTGCCTGTGAGAGAGACCACCATTAGAACCTGATTATGAGAGAGACCACCATTAGCCCTGACTGTGAGAGAGACTACCATTAGAACCTGACTGTGAGAGAGACCACCATTAGAACCTGACTGTAATAGAGACCAACATTAGAACCTGACTGTGAGAGAGACCACCATTAGAACCTGACTGTGAGAGAGACCACCCTTAGCTCTGACTGTGAGAGAGACCACCATTAGAACCTGACTGTGAGAGAGACCACCATTAGAACCTGACTGTGAGAGAGACCATCATTAGAACCTGACTGTGAGAGAGACCACCATTTGAACCTGACTGTGAGAGAGACCACCATTAGAACCTTATTGTGATAGAGACCACCATTAGAACCTGACTGGGAGAGAGACCACCATTAGCCCTGACTGTGAGAGAGATCACCATTAGAACCTGACTGTGAAAGAGACCACCATTAGAACCTGACAGTGAGAGAGACCACCATTAGAACCTGACTGTGAGAGAGACCACCATTAGAATCTGACTGTGAGAGAAACCACCATTAGAACCTGACTGTGAGAGAGACCACCATTAGAATCTGACTGTGAGCGAGATCACCATTAGAATCTGACTGTGAGAGAAACCACCATTAGAACCTGCCTGTGAGATAGACCACCATTAGAACCTGACTGTGAGAGAGACCACCATTAGAATCTGACTGTGAGAGAAACCACCATTAGAACCTGCCTGTGAGATAGACCACCATTAGAACCTGACTGTGAGAGAGACCACCATTAGAACCTGACTGTGAGAGATACCAACATTAGCTCTGCCTGTGTGAGAGACCACCATTAGAACCTGACTGTAAGAGAAACCACCATTATCCCTGACTGTGAGAGAGACCACCATTAGAACCTGATTATGAGAGAGACCACCATTAGCCCTGACTGTGAGAGAGACTACCATTAGAACCTGACTGTGAGAGAGACCACCATTAGAACCTGACTGTAATAGAGACCACCATTAGAACCTGACTGTGAGAGAGACCACCATTAGAACCTGACTGTGAGAGAGACCACCCTTAGCTCTGACTGTGAGAGAGACCACCATTAGAACCTGACTGTGAGAGAGACCACCATTAGCTCTGACTGTGAGAGAGACCATCATTAGAACCTGACTGTGAGAGAGACCACCATTAGAACCTGACTGTGAGAGAGACCACCATTAGAACCTGCCTGTGAGAGAGACCACCATTAGCTCTGACTGTGAGAGAGACCACCATGAGAACCTGACTGTAAGAGAGACCACCATTAGCCCTGACTGTGAGAGAGTCCACCCTTAGCTCGGACTGTGAGAGAGACCACCATGAGAACCTGACTGTGAGATAGACCACCATTAGAACCTGACTGTGAGAGTGACCACCATTAGCCCTGACTGTGAGAGAGATCACCATTAGAACCTGACTGTGAAAGAGACCACCATTAGAACCTGACTGTGAGAGTGACCACCATGAGAACCTGACTGTGAGATAGACCACCATTAGAACCTGGCTGTGAGAGAAACCACCATTAGCCCTGACTGTGAGATAGACCACCATTAGAACCTGACTGTGAGAGAGACCACCATTAGAACCTGACTGTGAGAGAAACCACCATTAGAACCTGACTGTGAGAGAGACCACCATTAGAACCTGACTGTGAAAGAGACCACCATTAGAACCTGACTGTGAGAGTGACCACCATTAGCCCTGACTGTGAGATAGACCACCATGAGAACCTGACTGTGAAAGAGACCACCATTAGAACCTGACAGTGAGAGAGACCACCATTAGAACCTGACTGTGAGAGAGACCACCATTAGAATCTGACTGTGAGAGAGACCACCATTAGAACCTGACTGTGAGAGAGACCACCATTAGAACCTGACTGTGAGAGAGACTACCATTATCCCTGACTGTAAGAGAGACCACCATTAGCTCGGACTGTGAGAGAGACCACCATGAGAACCTGACTGTGAGAGAAACCACCATTAGCCCTGACTGTGAGATAGACCACCATTAGAACCTGACTGTGAGAGAGACCACCATTAGAACCTGACTGTGAGAGAAACCACCATTAGAACCTGACTGTGAGAGAGACCACCATTAGAATCTGACTGTGAGAGAGACCACCATTAGAATCTGACTGTGAGAGAAACCACCATTAGAACCTGCCTGTGAGATAGACCACCATTAGAACCTGACTGTGAGAGACCACCATTAGAACCTGACTGTGAGATATACCAACATTAGCTCTGCCTGTGTGAGAGACCACCATTAGAACCTGACTGTGAGAGAAACCACCATTATCCCTGACTGTGAGAGAGACCACCATTAGAACCTGATTATGAGAGAGTCCACCCTTAGCTCGGACTGTGAGAGAGACCACCATGAGAACCTGACTGTGAGATAGACCACCATTAGAACCTGACTGTGAGAGAGACCACCATTAGAACCTGACTGTGAGAGAGACCACCATTAGAACCTGACTCTGAGAGAGACCACCATTAGCTCTGAGCTCCTCTACTCTTCAGATATACTCACGTGCAGATGCATGCACACACACACACACACATACACACTCGCACGCACACAGCTCCGTGGTCGTGCCTTCAGACCAGATCAGGCTGGGTTGCAGAGAGAGGAGAAGGGGGAGGAGGGTGGTGGACTCTCTCTCTCTCTCTCTCTCTGATAATCCACAGCACAGCAGTGTATTAATAAAGCACAATATTCTGTGACCTGACTCAGGCCTTGGAGAATTACCGTAATACCCTTCATATTGACTTATGCCTTGGACAATTACAGTAAAACCCTCCATACTGACTCAGGCCATGGAGAATTACAGTAAAACCCTCCATACTGACTCATGCCTTGGAGAATTACAGGTAAACCCTCCATACTGACTCATGCCTTGGAGAATTACAGTAAAACCCTACGTACTGACTCATGCCTTGGAGAATTACCGTAAAACCCTCCATATTGATTGAAACCTCCAACCACCAAGCAGGCTGGAATCTGAAACAGACAGCTCACTGTACCAGGTTAGGGGGGTATTTACAGGACTAATCCTAATATTGTAGATAAGGAAATGAAGCAGGACAAAGAACACTACACACCAGTGATATACATCTGTTCTGAAACCTCCAACCACCAAGCAGGCTGGAATCTGACAGAACAGACAGCTCACTGTACCAGGTTACAGGGACAGACAGACAGACAGGACTAACTGACTGACTGAATGACTTGTAGATAAGGAAATGAAGCAGGACAAAGAACACTACACACCAGTGATATACATCTGTTCTGATAAGACAGACTGACTGACTGACTGACTGACTGACTGACTGACTGACAGACAGACAGACAGACAGACAGACAGACAGACAGACAGACAGACAGACAGACAGACAGACTGACTGACTGACTGACTGACTGTAGACATAGAGCTGCACTATGAACCATTTCAGAAAGTGTAACGTCCGTTTTTATAGTTTACTCGTTTTTTTTTCTCCTAATGTGACCGCCTCCCACAGACAACCCCCATCCCCTGTCACTCAAGCAGCTCAGCTCCGCCTCCTCTCTGTTTGTCACTATTAGAGTGTGCATGACTGTTAGGTCATGCTGTCAACCCATTGGTCCAAACAAGAACAACGTTCCTTTCCACTTTGTTTCTTAATATAAGTCATTCTATTTCTAGGATTCCGACAGTTTCCGTATAAAATGGCAATTTGAAAGTGTGTGTGTGTGAGTTCTGTTGTAGTTTACACCTGAACCAGCTGACAAGAGTAAGCACAACAGGTATAGCATGAAAGCTGATGGGATTCCCAATTACCTCACATATCCACAGTCCTTCTGCTACACCCTGCATGGATCCACAAACGGAACAAGTCATTAAATTGAACAACTCATTACATGGTACAATTCAGTTTATATCCACACTATAGTGCTGCATCTATCTATTGACTGTGTCTGTCTGTCTGTCTGTCTGTCTGTCTGTCTCTCTGTCTGTCTACAGTCAGGTAAAAAAAAAATGTATTGGCACCCCTAATAATCTCTTTCTCTGAGGAATTGTATTCGTGTAAAATAATATATTTTCCCTCCTTTTTTTTTTGCTGCAAATAATATAATATAATAATATAATTTTTTGCTCATATTTATCAACGGTGCCAATAATTCTGAACCCCTATCTATCTACACTGCCTTCAGAGAGTAATGGTACACCTTGACCTATTCCAAAAATATAACAATAATTCTGAACCCCTATCTATCTACACTGCCTTCAGAGAGTAATGGTACACCTTGACCTATTCCAAAATATAACAATAATTTGAACCCCTATCTATCTACACTGCCTTCAGAGAGTAATGGTACACCTTGACCTATTCCAAAAATATAACAATAATTCTGAACCCCTATCTATCTACACTGCCTTCAGAGAGTAATGGTACACCTTGACCTATTCCAAAAATATAACAATAATTCTGAACCCCTATCTATCTACACTGCCTTCAGAGAGTAATGGTACACCTTGACCTATTCCAAAAATATTTCTGTTACAGCCTGAATTCAACATTTATTAAATAAGATTTTATTAAAGAAGGTTTTTCGTCACCAATCTACACACAATACCCCATAAGGACAAATTGAAAACATGTTTTTAGACATTTTTGCAAATCTATTATAAATTACATACAGAAATATCTAATTTACATACTGTAAGTATTCACATCCCTGAGTCATCTTTGGCAGTGATTACAGCTGTGAGTCTTTCTGGGTAAGTCTCTAAGAGCTGTGAGTCTTTCTGGGTAAGTCTCTAAGAGTGATTACAGCTGTGAGTCTTTCTGGGTAAGTCTCTAAGAGCTTTCCACACCTGGATTGGACAATATTTGCACATTATTATTTTCTAAATTCTTCATGCTCTGTCACATTGGTTATTGATTATTGCTACACAACTATTTTAAAGTCTTGCCATAGATTTTCAGGTAGATTTAAGTCAAAACTGGAACTTGGCCACTCAGGAACATTCACTGTCTTCTTGGTATGCAACTCCAGTGAATATTTAAGGAAGGGGAAAGGGGAATACCTAGTCAGTTGTACAACTGAATGCCTTCAACTGAAATGCGTCGGCATTGTGTTTTTAGGTTATTGTTCTGCTGAAAGGTGAATTATTCTCCCAGCAGACTGAACCAGATTTTCCTCTATGATTTTGCCTGTGCTCCACTCCATTACGTTTATTTTTTATCCTGAAAAACTCCCCAGTCCTTAATGATTACAAGCACACCCATAACATGATGCAGCCACCTCTATGCCTGGAAATATGAGGAGTGGTACTCACTCGGTCAATTAGGTTAGTATTGTGGAGTAACTACAATGTTGTTGATCCATCCTCAGTTTTCTCCTATCATCACAGCCATTAAACTATGTAACTGTTTTAAAGTAGCCTCTTCTCTAGCCTGTCAACTATGTGTCTGTCTATCCCTGTTCTCTCCTCTCTGCACAGACCATACAAACGCTCCACACCGCGTGGCCGCGGCCACCCTAATCTGGTGGTCCCAGCGCGCACAACCCACGTGGAGTTCCAGGTCTCCGGTAGCCTCTGGAACTGCCGATCTGCGGCCAACAAGGCAGAGTTCATCTCAGCCTATTCCGCCCTCCAGTCCCTCGACTTCTTGGCACTGACGGAAACATGGATCACCACAGACAACACCGCTACTCCTACTGCTCTCTCTTCGTCCGCCCACGTGTTCTCGCACACCCCGAGAGCTTCTGGTCAGCGGGGTGGTGGCACCGGGATCCTCATCTCTCCCAAGTGGTCATTCTCTCTTTCTCCCCTTACCCATCTGTCTATCGCCTCCTTTGAATTCCATGCTGTCACAGTTACCAGCCCTTTCAAGCTTAACATCCTTATCATTTATCGCCCTCCAGGTTCCCTCGGAGAGTTCATCAATGAGCTTGATGCCTTGATAAGCTCCTTTCCTGAGGACGGCTCACCTCTCACAGTTCTGGGCGACTTTAACCTCCCCATGTCTACCTTTGACTCATTCCTCTCTGCCTCCTTCTTTCCACTCCTCTCCTCTTTTGACCTCACCCTCTCACCTTCCCCCCCTACTCACAAGGCAGGCAATACGCTCGACCTCATCTTTACTAGATGCTGTTCTTCCACTAACCTCATTGCAACTCCCCTCCAAGTCTCCGACCACTACCTTGTATCCTTTTCCCTCTCGCTCTCATCCAACACTTCCCACACTGCCCCTACTCGGATGGTATCGCGCCGTCCCAACCTTCGCTCTCTCTCCCCGCTACTCTCTCCTCTTCCATCCTATCATCTCTTCCCTCTGCTCAAACCTTCTCCAACCTATCTCCTGATTCTGCCTCCTCAACCCTCCTCTCCTCCCTTTCTGCATCCTTTGACTCTCTATGTCCCCTATCCTCCAGGCCGGCTCGGTCCTCCCCTCCCGCTCCGTGGCTCGACGACTCATTGCGAGCTCACAGAACAGGGCTCCGGGCAGCCGAGCGGAAATGGAGGAAAACTCGCCTCCCTGCGGACCTGGCATCCTTTCACTCCCTCCTCTCTACATTTTCCTCCTCTGTCTCTGCTGCTAAAGCCACTTTCTACCACTCTAAATTCCAAGCATCTGCCTCTAACCCTAGGAATCTCTTTGCCACCTTCTCCTCCCTCCTGAATCCTCCTCCCCCTCCCCCCTCCTCCCTCTCTGCAGATGACTTCGTCAACCATTTTGAAAAGAAGGTCGACGACATCCGATCCTCGTTTGCTAAGTCAAACGACACCGCTGGTTCTGCTCACACTGCCCTACCCTGTGCTCTGACCTCTTTCTCCCCTCTCTCTCCAGATGACATCTCGCGTCTTGTGCCCGCTTGACCCTATCCCCTCCTCTCTTCTCCAGACCATTTCCGGTGACCTTCTCCCTTACCTCACCTCGCTCATCAACTCATCCCTGACCGCTGGCTACGTCCCTCCCGTCTTCAAGAGAGCGAGAGTTGCACCCCTTCTGAAAAAACCTACACTCGATCCCTCCGATGTCAACAACTACAGACCAGTATCCCTTCTTTCTTTTCTCTCCAAAACTCTTGAACGTGCCGTCCTTGGCCAGCTCTCCCGCTATCTCTCTCAGAATGACCTTCTTGATCCAAATCAGTCAGGTTTCAAGACTAGTCATTCAACTGAGACTGCTCTTCTCTGTATCACGGAGGCACTCCGCACTGCTAAAGCTAACTCTCTCTCCTCTGCTCTCATCCTTCTAGACCTATCGGCTGCCTTCGATACTGTGAACCATCAGATCCTCCTCTCCACCCTCTCCGAGTTGGGCATCTCCGGCGCGGCCCATGCTTGGATTGCGTCCTACCTGACAGGTCGCTCCTACCAGGTGGCGTGGCGAGAATCTGTCTCCTCACCACGCGCTCTCACCACTGGTGTCCCCCAGGGCTCTGTTCTAGGCCCTCTCCTATTCTCGCTATACACCAAGTCACTTGGCTCTGTCATAACCTCACATGGTCTCTCCTATCATTGCTATGCAGACGACACACAATTAATCTTCTCCTTTCCCCCCTCTGATGACCAGGTGGCGAATCGCATCTCTGCATGTCTGGCAGACATATCAGTGTGGATGACGGATCACCACCTCAAGCTGAACCTCGGCAAGACGGAGCTGCTCTTCCTCCCGGGGAAGGACTGCCCGTTCCATGATCTCGCCATCACGGTTGACAACTCCATTGTGTCCTCCTCCCAGAGCGCTAAGAACCTTGGCGTGATCCTGGACAACACCCTGTCGTTCTCAACTAACATCAAGGCGGTGGCCCATTCCTGTAGGTTCATGCTCTACAACATCCGCAGAGTACGACCCTGCCTCACACAGGAAGCGGCGCAGGTCCTAATCCAGGCACTTGTCATCTCCCGTCTGGATTACTGCAACTCGCTGTTGGCTGGGCTCCCTGCCTGTGCCATTAAACCCCTACAACTCATCCAGAATGCCGCAGCCCGTCTGGTGTTCAACCTTCCCAAGTTCTCTCACGTCACCCCGCTCCTCCGCTCTCTCCACTGGCTTCCAGTTGAAGCTCGCATCCGCTACAAGACCATGGTGCTTGCCTACGGAGCTGTGAGGGGAACGGCACCTCAGTACCTCCAGGCTCTGATCAGGCCCTACACCCAAACAAGGGCACTGCGTTCATCCACCTCTGGCCTGCTCGCCTCCCTACCACTGAGGAAGTACAGTTCCCGCTCAGCCCAGTCAAAACTGTTCGCTGCTCTGGCCCCCCAATGGTGGAACAAACTCCCCCACGACGCCAGGACAGCGGAGTCAATCACCACCTTCCGGAGACACCTGAAACCCCACCTCTTTAAGGAATACCTAGGATAGGATAAAGTAATCCTTCTCATCCCCCCCCTTAAAAGACTTAGATGCACTATTGTAAAGTGGCTGTTCCACTGGATGTCATAAGGTGAAAGCACCAATTTGTAAGTGACTTAAATGTAAAGTCACCATTGGCCTCATAGTGAACTCCCTGAGCGGTTTCCTTCCTCAGGAAGGACGCCTGTATCTTTATAGTGACTGGGTGTATTGATACGCCTGTATCTTTATAGTGACTGGGTGTATTGATACGCCTGTATCTTTTTAGTGACTGGGTGTATTGATACGCCTGTATCTTTATAGTGACTGGGTGTTTTGATACGCCTGTATCTTTATAGTGACTGGGTGTATTGATACGTCTGTATCTTTATAGTGACTGGGTGTATTGATACGCTTGTATCTTTATAGTGTTTGGGTGTATTGATACGCCTGTATCTTTATAGTGACTGGGTGTATTGATACGCCTGTATCTTTGTAGTGACTGGGTGTATTGATACGCCTGTATCTTTGTAGTGACTGGGTGTATTGATACGCCTGTATATTTATAGTGACTGGGTGTATTGATACGCCTGTATCTTTATAGTGACTGGGTGTATTGATACGCCTGTATCTTTATAGTGACTGGGTGTATTGATACGCCTGTATCTTTGTAGTGACTGGGTGTATTGATACGCCTGTATCTTTATAGTGACTGGGTGTATTGATACGCCCTGTATCTTTATAGTGACTGGGTGTATTGATACGCCTGTATCTTTATAGTGACTGGGTGTATTGATACGTCTGTATCTTTATAGTGACTGGGTGTATTGATACGCTTGTATCTTTATAGTGACTGGGTGTATTGATACGCCTGTATCTTTATAGTGACTGGGTGTATTGATACGCCTGTATCTTTATAGTGACTGGGTGTATTGATACGCCTGTATCTTTATAGTGACTGGGTGTATTGATACGCCTGTATCTTTATAGTGACTGGGTGTATTGATACGCCTGTATCTTTATAGTGACTGGGTGTATTGATACGTCTGTATCTTTATAGTGACTGGGTGTATTGATACGCCTGTATCTTTATAGTGACTGGGTGTATTGATACGCCTGTATCTTTATAGTGACTGGGTGTATTGATACGCCTGTATCTTTATAGTGACTGGGTGTATTGATACGCCTGTATTTTTTTAGTGACTGGGTGTATTGATACGCCTGTATCTTTATAGTGACTGGGTGTATTGATACGTCTGTATCTTTATAGTGACTGGGTGTATTGATACGCCTGTATCTTTGTAGTGACTGGGTGTATTGATACGCCTGTATCTTTATAGTGACTGGGTGTATTGATACGTCTGTATCTTTATAGTGACTGGGTGTATTGATACGTCTGTATCTTTGTAGTGGCTGGGTGTATTGATACGTCTGTATCTTTATAGTGACTGGGTGTATTGATACGCCTGTATCTTTGTAGTGACTGGGTGTATTGATACGTCTGTATCTTTATAGTGACTGGGTGTATTGATACGCCTGTATCTTTATAGTGACTGGGTGTATTGATACGCCTGTATCTTTGTAGTGACTGGGTGTATTGATACGCCTGTATCTTTATAGTGACTGGGTGTATTGATACGTCTGTATCTTTATAGTGACTGGGTGTATTGATACGTCTGTATCTTTATAGTGACTGGGTGTATTGATACACCTGTATCTTTATAGTGACTGGGTGTATTGATACACCTGTATCTTTATAGTGACTGGGTGTATTGATACGTCTGTATCTTTATAGTGACTGGGTGTATTGATACGCCTGTATCTTTATAGTGACTGGGTGTATTGATACGCCTGTATCTTTGTAGTGAATGGGTGTATTGATACACCTGTATCTTTATAGTGACTGGGTGTATTGATACGCCTGTATCTTTATAGTGACTGGGTGTATTGATACGCCTGTATCTTTATAGTGACTGGGTGTATTGATACGTCTGTATCTTTGTAGTGACTGGGTGTATTGATACGCCTGTATCTTTATAGTGACTGGGTGTATTGATACGCCTGTATCTTTATAGTGACTGGGTGTATTGATACGTCTGTATCTTTGTAGTGACTGGGTGTATTGATACGCCTGTATCTTTATAGTGACTGGGTGTATTGATACGCCTGTATCTTTATAGTGACTGGGTGTATTGATACGCCTGTATCTTCATAGTGACTGGGTGTATTGATACGCCTGTATCTTTATAGTGACTGGGTGTATTGATACGCCTGTATCTTTATAGTGACTGGGTGTATTGACACACCATCCACAGTGTAATTAATAACTTTACCATGCTCAAAGGGATATTCAACGTCTGCTTCTTTTTTTTACCCATCTACCAATCAGAGCCCTTCTTTGTGAGACATTGGACAACCTCCCTGGTTTTTGTGGTTGAATCTGTGTTTGAAATGCAATGCTCGACTGTGGGACCTTACAGATAATTGTATGTGTGGGGTACAGAGCAGAGTACAGGTAGTCATTCAGAAATCAAGTTAAACACTATTATTGCACACAGAGTGAGTCCACGCAGCTTGTCATGTGACTTGTTAAGCATGTTTTACTCCTGAACTTATTTAGGCTTGCAAAAACAAAGGAGTTGAATACTTATTGACCCAGGACATTTCAGCTTACATTTTTCTATTAATTTATAACAATTTCAAAAACATAATTCCACTTTGACATTATGGGGTATTGTGTGTAGGCCAGAGACAATAACATCTACATTTAATCCATTTCAAATTCATACTGTAACACAACAATCTACACTACATCTATCTACACTACATGACCAAAAGTATGTGGACACCTTCTTGTTGAACATCTCATTCTAAAATCATGGGCAATAATATGGACTTGGTCCCCCCTTTGCTGCTATAACAGCCTCCACTCTTCTAGGAAGGCTTTCCACTAGATGTTGGAACATTGCTGCAGGGACTTGCTTCCATTCAGCCAACAAGCATTAGTGAGATCAGGCGCTGATGTTCCAATTCCAAACGTGCTCGATGGGGTTGAGGTCAGGGTCTGTGCAGACCAGTCAAGTTCTTCCACACTGATCTTGACAAACCATTTCTGGATGGACCTCGCTTTGTCCATGGGGGCAATGTCATGCTGAAACAGCGAAAGGCCTTCCTAAAACTGTTGCCACAATGTTGGAAGCACAGAATCATCTAGAATGTCATTGTATTCTGTAGTGTTAAGATTTCCCTTCACTGGAACTAAGGAGCCCGAACCATGAAAAACAGCCCCAGACCATTATTCCTCCTCCACCAAACTTTATAGTTGGCACTGTGCATTTGGGCAGGTAGCGTTCTCCTGGCATCTGCCAAAGCATCAAATCATCACTCCAGAGAACGCGTTTCCACTGCTCCAGAGTCCAATGACGGCGAACTTTAAACCACTCCAGCCGATGCTTGGCATTGCGCATGGTGATCTTAGGTTTGTGTGCGGCTGCTTGGCCGTGGAAACTCATTTCATGAAGCTCCCGACAAACAGTTATTGTGCTGATGTTGCTTCCAGAGGCAGTTTGGAACTCATTAGTGTGCAACCAAAGGAAAGATGATTTTAATGTGCTTACAGCACTCGGAGGTCCCATTCTGTGAGCTTGTGTGGCCTACCACTTTGTGGCTGAGCCATTATTGCTCCTAGACGTTTCCACTTCACAATAACAGCACTTAAAGTTGACCTGGGCAGCTCTAGCAGGGCAGAAATTTGGCAAACTAACTTGTTGGAAATGTGGCATCCTATGATGGTGCCACGTTGAAAGTCACTGAGCTCTTCAGTAAATCCGTTCTAATGACAACGTTTTGTCTATGGAGATTGGATTAGCTGTGTGCTTGATTTTATACACCTGTCAGCAATGGGTGTGGCTGAAATAGCCTAATCCACTAATTTGAAGGGGTGTACACACATACACTATACTGTATTTACAAATGTATCTATCTATCTATCTATCTGTCTATGAGCCTCTTCACACTTTTTGTAAAAATACAGTCAGCATATTATATCATATTATTCAAATGTAAACTTGTGTACTTGCTAGATCTCAGCCGCTACCTCGACACTCGGCCAACAGTTACTGCCCTTGAAGCAGCCAGCGTGGACACAATTGTCTCAGAACTGTCCTAGATGTAGCGTGTGACATAGTAAGAAATAAGCTGTAAGAAAAACGGTTTTATATGGGCTATAATGGAACCAGATTATTTTTCTAATCAGGTCATAGGGTTTTATTAAAAAAAACTCCTGGAAAAACTCCTGGCCCTAAGGAGGATGAAAACATTAAAACCTTTTTCCCAGACAAAGAGACAACAACTGCAATTGGACAAAAACGAACAAGACTGAGCTTGCAGTATGCAGGGTTCTTTATGTTCGGGGAACGGAAGATCTGGGAATATACATTTTGAGGTTGCAGGGAGGTTCTGAGAACGTTTTTCTATGGTTCCCTGAAAGGTTTCCTGAGAGGTTTTATTCACTTTCTGAGAACGGAAATTCTTGGTTATTAGAAGGTAAATACATAACATTCTCAGAACGTTTCAATAAGACTGCTAGCTTAGCTTGGGCTAACTGTGAACTTGAAGCACAGATAGGATATTCATTTGCTTAGCCATTAATCTTGCAAATACATCATTTTTATTGTGGCACGGGCGTCAGTGAGATTCAAACCTATGATCTTCTGTTCTCTATCCATGGAATTAGTCCACAAACACTCATTAAGATCAGCTGTGGCCAATTAGTGGACGCGCCAACACACCTGAACACACTTCACAAGATAGAGGATAGAGAGGGTTTTGTCGACGCTGAGAACGGAATGTTTCTTTTGATTAAATAACATTCTTAGAATGTTATTAATGTTTTCTTGTGGTTTTTATGGAAAGTGTTCTGAATGTTCTGGAAACATAGCTTTAAATAGAACCATGAGGAAACCTGCAGAAAACATTATGCTGAGGTACTGAAATTCCCAGAGAAGAACGTTACTTCTTAATATTTTCGGGTCAATTTGATAACATGACTTTAAATCGAACCGGAGTGCCAGAGAGTGCTCCGAGCGCGCTGACAGATTTTCCATTTGGTTTCTCTCTCTGAGCGTTCAGAGCGCACACTGGAAGTTCTGGCGAAGGAGTAGGGTTGTTCCGAGCGATCTGACCTCAAAACGGCAGTCAAACACCCAAGCTAACTGGCTAAAGTTAACTAGCTTGCTAGCTACTTCCAGACGAAAATGAGATAACACCTCACTGACCATTTTACTCGCCCTAGTAGAGCTGGCTAGGCTGTTCACATGTTACCCAGAGGATTGGTGACCGTAACTGTGCTGCTGGCAACAATGTAATTACGCTTTTGTTTTGCCAATAGTTTACTGACACGAACCATATTCAATAGGTGTTGAACGTTTGTGAATTCGTCCGTTATTCTGCGCTCAGACACACTGAGATGAAGGTTGTAT
This sequence comes from Oncorhynchus nerka, assembly GCF_034236695.1. Classification (NCBI taxonomy): domain Eukaryota; kingdom Metazoa; phylum Chordata; class Actinopteri; order Salmoniformes; family Salmonidae; genus Oncorhynchus; species Oncorhynchus nerka. The sequence continues at coordinate 94,014,119 of NC_088410.1, forward strand.
GCTAAATAACCACAGGCTACCCTGCTCTCATCAAGCCCTAAGAAACGTATATATATATATCTCATAATATTATGTTTTAGCTGGGTTTACACCTGTCATTAAAAATACACCCATACAGTACGTCATCACTATTGTGTTGATTGATTCATTCCAGTCAATCATTTTGGATTTAAAAAGGCCTAGGTAGTCTAGCAACACGAAGTGTGAATATAAACGAAATTTGAATCACGTTCAAATTTTTCTCAGAACACAAATAAATGGGCCTATTTTTAGGCTATAAAAACATGATGTTATGTTTCCCCTGGCCCAGATGGGATCAGAGCACATAGGCTTCTCTAGGCTACCTGCAGCTGTGTTGAGAAAATAAACCCTTTCATTTTCACGTACATGCTTGTGAATGGTTTCATTATTCAAGACTGCGGTTTTAGAAAAAAACAGTTTGTTGAATAGTTTGTGCTTACTGGCTAGTAGTGGCTCAATTTGAGCTGGGGACCCAGAATGTGGCATTGCCAGCCACAACAAAAATGTAAGGCAAGGATGTCATGGGAATTGAAAAGTATCATTCTCTTTCAACCACCCCACTCCTCAGACTGTCCTTCATATCTCATAGTGGGAATAGGGCCTATGTCTAGACTTTTATCAGAGCTCTAGCTGTGGAGTTAGAAACAACAAGATACAGAATAGAACAGAAGCAGGCTGTTACGACCAGGTTGGCCATTATGAATAGGTTATAGCATGGAGAGAGACAGACAGGTTGACCATTATGAATAGGTTATAGCATGGAGAGAGAGAGAGACAGGCAGGTTGGCCATTATGAATAGGTTATAGCATGGAGAGAGACAGGCAGGTTGGCCATTATGAATAGGTTATAGCATGGAGAGAGACAGACAGGTTGGCCATTATGAATAGGTTATAGCATGGAGAGAGACAGGCAGGTTGACCATTATGAATAGGTTATAGCATGGAGAGAGACAGGCAGGTTGGCCATTATGAATAGGTTATAGCATGGAGAGAGACAGACAGGTTGACCATTATGAATAGGTTATAGCATGGAGAGAGAGAGAGAGACAGACAGGTTGGCCATTATGAATAGGTTATAGCATGGAGAGAGAGAGACAGGCAGGTTGACCATTATGAATAGGTTATAGCATGGAGAGATACAGGCAGGTTGGCCATTATGAATAGGTTATAGCATGGAGAGAGACAGACAGGTTGGCCATTATGAATAGGTTATAGCATGGAGAGAGACAGACAGGTTGGCCATTATGAATAGGTTATAGCATGGAGAGAGACAGGCAGGTTGGCCATTATGAATAGGTTATAGCATGGAGAGAGACAGACAGGTTGGCCATTATGAATAGGTTATAGCATGGAGAGAGAGAGAGAGACAGGTTGGCCATTATGAATAGGTTATAGCATGGAGAGAGAGAGAGAGACAGGCAGGTTGGCCATTATGAATAGGTTATAGCATGGAGAGAGACAGACAGGTTAGCCATTATGAATAGGTTATAGCATGGAGAGAGACAGGCAGGTTGACCATTATGAATAGGTTATAGCATGGAGAGAGACAGGCAGGTTGACCATTATGAATAGGTTATAGCATGGAGAGAGACAGGCAGGTTGGCCATTATGAATAGGTTATAGCATGGAGAGAGACAGGCAGGTTGGCCATTATGAATAGGTTATAACATGGAGAGAGACAGACAGGTTGGCCATTATGAATAGGTTATAGCATGGAGAGAGACAGACAGGTTGGCCATTATGAATAGGTTATAGCATGGAGAGAGACAGGCAGGTTGGCCATTATGAATAGGTTATAACATGGAGAGAGACAGACAGGTTGGCCATTATGAATAGGTTATAGCATGGAGAGAGACAGGCAGGTTGGCCATTATGAATAGGTTATAGCATGGAGAGAGAGAGACAGGTTGGCCATTATGAATAGGTTATAGCATGGAGAGAGACAGGCAGGTTGGCCATTATGAATAGGTTATAACATGGAGAGAGACAGGCAGGTTGGCCATTATGAATAGGTTATAGCATGGAGAGAGACAGACAGGTTGACCATTATGAATAGGTTATAGCATGGAGAGAGAGAGAGAGACAGACAGGTTGGCCATTATGAATAGGTTATAGCATGGAGAGAGAGAGACAGGCAGGTTGACCATTATGAATAGGTTATAGCATGGAGAGATACAGGCAGGTTGGCCATTATGAATAGGTTATAGCATGGAGAGAGACAGACAGGTTGGCCATTAGGAATAGGTTATAGCATGGAGAGAGACAGGCAGGTTGGCCATTATGAATAGGTTATAGCATGGAGAGAGACAGGCAGGTTGGCCATTATGAATAGGTTATAGCATGGAGAGAGACAGGCAGGTTGACCATTATGAATAGGTTATAGCATGGAGAGAGACAGACAGGTTGGCCATTAGGAATAGGTTATAGCATGGAGAGAGACAGGCAGGTTGGCCATTATGAATAGGTTATAGCATGGAGAGAGACAGACAGGTTGGCCATTATGAATAGGTTATAGCATGGAGAGAGAGAGAGAGACAGGCAGGTTGGCCATTATGAATAGGTTATAACATGGAGAGAGACAGACAGGTTGGCCATTATGAATAGGTTATAGCATGGAGAGAGACAGACAGGTTGGCCATTATGAATAGGTTATAGCATGGAGAGAGACAGGCAGGTTGGCCATTATGAATAGGTTATAACATGGAGAGAGACAGACAGGTTGGCCATTATGAATAGGTTATAGCATGGAGAGAGACAGACAGGTTGGCCATTATGAATAGGTTATAACATGGAGAGAGACAGGCAGGTTGGCCATTATGAATAGGTTATAGCATGGAGAGAGACAGACAGGTTGGCCATTATGAATAGGTTATAACATGGAGAGAGACAGACAGGTTGGCCATTATGAATAGGTTATAGCATGGAGAGAGACAGACAGGTTGGCCATTATGAATAGGTTATAGCATGGAGAGAGAGAGAGAGACAGACAGGTTGGCCATTATGAATAGGTTATAGCATGGAGAGAGACAGACAGGTTGGCCATTATGAATAGGTTATAGCATGGAGAGAGACAGGCAGGTTGGCCATTATGAATAGGTTATAGCATGGAGAGAGACAGGCAGGTTGACCATTATGAATAGGTTATAGCATGGAGAGAGACAGGCAGGTTGGCCATTATGAATAGGTTATAGCATGGAGAGAGACAGACAGGTTGGCCATTATGAATAGGTTATAGCATGGAGAGAGAGAGGCAGGTTGGCCATTATGAATAGGTTATAGCATGGAGAGAGACAGACAGGTTGGCCATTATGAATAGGTTATAGCATGGAGAGAGACAGGCAGGTTGGCCATTATGAATAGGTTATAGCATGGAGAGAGAGAGAGACAGGCAGGTTGACCATTATGAATAGGTTATAGCATGGAGAGAGACAGACAGGTTGGCCATTATGAATAGGTTATAGCATGGAGAGAGACAGACAGGTTGACCATTATGAATAGGTTATAGCATGGAGAGAGACAGACAGGTTGGCCATTATGAATAGGTTATAGCATGGAGAGAGAGAGACAGGTTGGCCATTGTGAATAGGTTATAGCATGGAGAGAGAGAGAGAGACAGGCAGGTTGGCCATTATGAATAGGTTATAGCATGGAGAGAGACAGACAGGTTGGCCATTATGAATAGGTTATAGCATGGAGAGAGACAGGCAGGTTGACCATTATGAATAGGTTATAGCATGGAGAGAGACAGGCAGGTTGACCATTATGAATAGGTTATAGCATGGAGAGAGACAGGCAGGTTGGCCATTATGAATAGGTTATAGCATGGAGAGAGACAGGCAGGTTGGCCATTATGAATAGGTTATAGCATGGAGAGAGAGAGAGAGACAGGCAGGTTGACCATTATGAATAGGTTATAGCATGGAGAGAGACAGACAGGTTGGCCATTATGAATAGGTTATAGCATGGAGAGAGACAGACAGGTTGACCATTATGAATAGGTTATAGCATGGAGAGAGACAGACAGGTTGGCCATTATGAATAGGTTATAGCATGGAGAGAGAGAGAGAGACAGACAGGTTGGCCATTATGAATAGGTTATAGCATGGAGAGAGACAGACAGGTTGGCCATTATGAATAGGTTATAGCATGGAGAGAGAGAGAGAGACAGGCAGGTTGACCATTATGAATAGGTTATAGCATGGAGAGAGACAGGCAGGTTGGCCATTATGAATAGGTTATAGCATGGAGAGAGACAGACAGGTTGACCATTATGAATAGGTTATAGCATGGAGAGAGAGAGAGAGAGACAGACAGGTTGGCCATTATGAATAGGTTATAGCATGGAGAGAGACAGGCAGGTTGGCCATTATGAATAGGTTATAGCATGGAGAGAGACAGGCAGGTTGGCCATTATGAATAGGTTATAGCATGGAGAGAGACAGGCAGGTTGGCCATTATGAATAGGTTATAGCATGGAGAGAGACAGGCAGGTTGACCATTATGAATAGGTTATAGCATGGAGAGAGACAGACAGGTTGACCATTAGGAATAGGTTATAGCATGGAGAGAGACAGGCAGGTTGGCCATTATGAATAGGTTATAGCATGGAGAGAGACAGACAGGTTGGCCATTATGAATAGGTTATAGCATGGAGAGAGAGAGAGAGACAGGCAGGTTGGCCATTATGAATAGGTTATAACATGGAGAGAGACAGACAGGTTGGCCATTATGAATAGGTTATAGCATGGAGAGAGACAGACAGGTTGGCCATTATGAATAGGTTATAACATGGAGAGAGACAGACAGGTTATAGGTTATAGCATGGAGAGAGACAGACAGGTTATAGCATGGAGAGAGACAGACGGGTTGGCCATTATGAATAGGTTATAACATGGAGAGAGACAGGTTGGCCATTATGAATAGGTTATAGCATGGAGAGAGACAGACAGGTTGGCCATTATGAATAGGTTATAGCATGGAGAGAGACAGACAGGTTGGCCATTATGAATAGGTTATAGCATGGAGAGAGACAGACAGGTTGGCCATTATGAATAGGTTATAGCATGGAGAGAGAGAGACAGACAGGTTGGCCATTATGAATAGGTTATAGCATGGAGAGAGACAGGCAGGTTGGCCATTATGAATAGGTTATAGCATGGAGAGAGACAGACAGGTTGGCCATTATGAATAGGTTATAGCATGGAGAGAGACAGGCAGGTTGGCCATTATGAATAGGTTATAGCATGGAGAGAGAGAGAGAGACAGGCAGGTTGACCATTATGAATAGGTTATAGCATGGAGAGAGACAGACAGGTTGGCCATTATGAATAGGTTATAGCATGGAGAGAGACAGACAGGTTGACCATTATGAATAGGTTATAGCATGGAGAGAGACAGACAGGTTGGCCATTATGAATAGGTTATAGCATGGAGAGAGACAGACAGGTTGGCCATTATGAATAGGTTATAGCATGGAGAGAGACAGACAGGTTGGCCATTATGAATAGGTTATAGCATGGAGAGAGAGAGAGACAGACAGGTTGGCCATTATGAATAGGTTATAGCATGGAGAGAGACAGACAGGTTGGCCATTATGAATAGGTTATAGCATGGAGAGAGACAGGCAGGTTGGCCATTATGAATAGGTTATAGCATGGTTGGCCATTATGAATAGGTTATAGCATGGAGAGAGACAGACAGGTTGAGAATAGGTTATAGCATGGAGAGAGACAGACAGGTTGGCCATTATGAATAGGTTATAGCATGGAGAGAGAGAGAGAGACAGGCAGGTTGGCCATTATGAATAGGTTATAACATGGAGAGAGACAGACAGGTTGGCCATTATGAATAGGTTATAGCATGGAGAGAGACAGACAGGTTGGCCATTATGAATAGGTTATAACATGGAGAGAGACAGACAGGTTGGCCATTATGAATAGGTTATAGCATGGAGAGAGAGAGACAGGTTGGCCATTATGAATAGGTTATAGCATGGAGAGAGACAGACAGGTTGGCCATTATGAATAGGTTATAACATGGAGAGAGACAGACAGGTTGGCCATTATGAATAGGTTATAGCATGGAGAGAGACAGACAGGTTGGCCATTATGAATAGGTTATAGCATGGAGAGAGAGAGAGACAGACAGGTTGGCCATTATGAATAGGTTATAGCATGGAGAGAGACAGACAGGTTGGCCATTATGAATAGGTTATAGCATGGAGAGAGACAGGCAGGTTGGCCATTATGAATAGGTTATAGCATGGAGAGAGACAGGCAGGTTGACCATTATGAATAGGTTATAGCATGGAGAGAGACAGGCAGGTTGGCCATTATGAATAGGTTATAGCATGGAGAGAGACAGACAGGTTGGCCATTATGAATAGGTTATAGCATGGAGAGAGAGGCAGGTTGGCCATTATGAATAGGTTATAGCATGGAGAGAGACAGACAGGTTGGCCATTATGAATAGGTTATAGCATGGAGAGAGACAGGCAGGTTGGCCATTATGAATAGGTTATAGCATGGAGAGAGAGAGACAGGCAGGTTGACCATTATGAATAGGTTATAGCATGGAGAGAGACAGACAGGTTGGCCATTATGAATAGGTTATAGCATGGAGAGAGACAGACAGGTTGACCATTATGAATAGGTTATAGCATGGAGAGAGACAGACAGGTTGGCCATTATGAATAGGTTATAGCATGGAGAGAGAGAGAGAGACAGGTTGGCCATTGTGAATAGGTTATAGCATGGAGAGAGAGAGACAGGCAGGTTGGCCATTATGAATAGGTTATAGCATGGAGAGAGACAGACAGGTTGGCCATTATGAATAGGTTATAGCATGGAGAGAGACAGGCAGGTTGACCATTATGAATAGGTTATAGCATGGAGAGAGACAGGCAGGTTGACCATTATGAATAGGTTATAGCATGGAGAGAGACAGGCAGGTTGGCCATTATGAATAGGTTATAGCATGGAGAGAGACAGGCAGGTTGGCCATTATGAATAGGTTATAGCATGGAGAGAGAGAGAGAGACAGGCAGGTTGACCATTATGAATAGGTTATAGCATGGAGAGAGACAGACAGGTTGGCCATTATGAATAGGTTATAGCATGGAGAGAGACAGACAGGTTGACCATTATGAATAGGTTATAGCATGGAGAGAGACAGACAGGTTGGCCATTATGAATAGGTTATAGCATGGAGAGAGAGAGAGAGACAGACAGGTTGGCCATTATGAATAGGTTATAGCATGGAGAGAGACAGACAGGTTGGCCATTATGAATAGGTTATAGCATGGAGAGAGAGAGAGAGACAGACAGGTTGGCCATTATGAATAGGTTATAGCATGGAGAGAGACAGGCAGGTTGGCCATTATGAATAGGTTATAGCATGGAGAGAGACAGGCAGGTTGGCCATTATGAATAGGTTATAGCATGGAGAGAGACAGGCAGGTTGACCATTATGAATAGGTTATAGCATGGAGAGAGACAGACAGGTTGACCATTAGGAATAGGTTATAGCATGGAGAGAGACAGGCAGGTTGGCCATTATGAATAGGTTATAGCATGGAGAGAGACAGACAGGTTGGCCATTATGAATAGGTTATAGCATGGAGAGAGAGAGAGAGACAGGCAGGTTGGCCATTATGAATAGGTTATAACATGGAGAGAGACAGACAGGTTGGCCATTATGAATAGGTTATAGCATGGAGAGAGACAGACAGGTTGGCCATTATGAATAGGTTATAACATGGAGAGAGACAGACAGGTTGGCCATTATGAATAGGTTATAGCATGGAGAGAGAGAGACAGGTTGGCCATTATGAATAGGTTATAGCATGGAGAGAGACAGACAGGTTGGCCATTATGAATAGGTTATAACATGGAGAGAGACAGACAGGTTGGCCATTATGAATAGGTTATAGCATGGAGAGAGACAGACAGGTTGGCCATTATGAATAGGTTATAGCATGGAGAGAGAGAGAGAGACAGACAGGTTGGCCATTATGAATAGGTTATAGCATGGAGAGAGACAGACAGGTTGGCCATTATGAATAGGTTATAGCATGGAGAGAGACAGGCAGGTTGGCCATTATGAATAGGTTATAGCATGGAGAGAGACAGGCAGGTTGACCATTATGAATAGGTTATAGCATGGAGAGAGACAGGCAGGTTGGCCATTATGAATAGGTTATAGCATGGAGAGAGACAGACAGGTTGGCCATTATGAATAGGTTATAGCATGGAGAGAGAGAGGCAGGTTGGCCATTATGAATAGGTTATAGCATGGAGAGAGACAGACAGGTTGGCCATTATGAATAGGTTATAGCATGGAGAGAGACAGGCAGGTTGGCCATTATGAATAGGTTATAGCATGGAGAGAGAGAGAGAGACAGGCAGGTTGACCATTATGAATAGGTTATAGCATGGAGAGAGACAGACAGGTTGGCCATTATGAATAGGTTATAGCATGGAGAGAGACAGACAGGTTGACCATTATGAATAGGTTATAGCATGGAGAGAGACAGACAGGTTGGCCATTATGAATAGGTTATAGCATGGAGAGAGAGAGAGAGACAGGTTGGCCATTGTGAATAGGTTATAGCATGGAGAGAGAGAGAGAGACAGGCAGGTTGGCCATTATGAATAGGTTATAGCATGGAGAGAGACAGACAGGTTGGCCATTATGAATAGGTTATAGCATGGAGAGAGACAGGCAGGTTGACCATTATGAATAGGTTATAGCATGGAGAGAGACAGGCAGGTTGACCATTATGAATAGGTTATAGCATGGAGAGAGACAGGCAGGTTGGCCATTATGAATAGGTTATAGCATGGAGAGAGACAGGCAGGTTGGCCATTATGAATAGGTTATAGCATGGAGAGAGAGAGAGAGACAGGCAGGTTGACCATTATGAATAGGTTATAGCATGGAGAGAGACAGACAGGTTGGCCATTATGAATAGGTTATAGCATGGAGAGAGACAGACAGGTTGACCATTATGAATAGGTTATAGCATGGAGAGAGACAGACAGGTTGGCCATTATGAATAGGTTATAGCATGGAGAGAGACAGACAGGTTGGCCATTATGAATAGGTTATAGCATGGAGAGAGAGAGAGAGACAGGCAGGTTGACCATTATGAATAGGTTATAGCATGGAGAGAGACAGGCAGGTTGGCCATTATGAATAGGTTATAGCATGGAGAGAGACAGACAGGTTGACCATTATGAATAGGTTATAGCATGGAGAGAGAGAGAGAGACAGACAGGTTGGCCATTATGAATAGGTTATAGCATGGAGAGAGACAGGCAGGTTGGCCATTATGAATAGGTTATAGCATGGAGAGAGACAGGCAGGTTGGCCATTATGAATAGGTTATAGCATGGAGAGAGACAGGCAGGTTGGCCATTATGAATAGGTTATAGCATGGAGAGAGACAGGCAGGTTGACCATTATGAATAGGTTATAGCATGGAGAGAGACAGACAGGTTGACCATTAGGAATAGGTTATAGCATGGAGAGAGACAGGCAGGTTGGCCATTATGAATAGGTTATAGCATGGAGAGAGACAGACAGGTTGGCCATTATGAATAGGTTATAGCATGGAGAGAGAGAGAGAGACAGGCAGGTTGGCCATTATGAATAGGTTATAACATGGAGAGAGACAGACAGGTTGGCCATTATGAATAGGTTATAGCATGGAGAGAGACAGACAGGTTGGCCATTATGAATAGGTTATAACATGGAGAGAGACAGACAGGTTGGCCATTATTAATAGGTTATAGCATGGAGAGAGAGAGACAGGTTGGCCATTATGAATAGGTTATAGCATGGAGAGAGAGAGAGAGACAGGCAGGTTGACCATTATGAATAGGTTATAGCATGGAGAGAGACAGACAGGTTGGCCATTATGAATAGGTTATAGCATGGAGAGAGACAGGCAGGTTGGCCATTATGAATAGGTTATAGCATGGAGAGAGACAGGCAGGTTGGCCATTATGAATAGGTTATAGCATGGAGAGAGACAGACAGGTTGGCCATTATGAATAGGTTATAACATGGAGAGAGACAGGCAGGTTGGCCATTATGAATAGGTTATAGCATGGAGAGAGACAGACAGGTTGGCCATTATGAATAGGTTATAACATGGAGAGAGACAGACAGGTTGGCCATTATGAATAGGTTATAGCATGGAGAGAGACAGACAGGTTGGCCATTATGAATAGGTTATAGCATGGCGAGAGAGAGAGACAGACAGGTTGACCATTATGAATAGGTTATAGCATGGAGAGAGACAGGCAGGTTGACCATTATGAATAGGTTATAGCATGGAGAGAGAGAGAGAGACAGACAGGTTGGCCATTATGAATAGGTTATAGCATGGAGAGAGACAGGCAGGTTGGCCATTATGAATAGGTTATAGCATGGAGAGAGACAGACAGGTTGGCCATTATGAATAGGTTATAGCATGGAGAGAGACAGGCAGGTTGGCCATTATGAATAGGTTATAGCATGGAGAGAGACAGGCAGGTTGGCCATTATGAATAGGTTATAGCATGGAGAGAGACAGACAGGTTGGCCATTATGAATAGGTTATAGCATGGAGAGAGACAGACAGGTTGGCCATTATGAATAGGTTATAGCATGGAGAGAGACAGGCACGTTGACCATTATGAATAGGTTATAGCATGGAGAGAGACAGACAGGTTGGCCATTATGAATAGGTTATAGCATGGAGAGAGACAGACAGGTTGACCATTATGAATAGGTTATAGCATGGAGAGAGACAGGCAGGTTGGCCATTATGAATAGGTTATAGCATGGAGAGAGACAGACAGGTTGGCCATTATGAATAGGTTATAGCATGGAGAGAGACAGGCAGGTTGACCATTATGAATAGGTTATAGCATGGAGAGAGACAGACAGGTTGGCCATTATGAATAGGTTATAGCATGGAGAGAGACAGACAGGTTGACCATTATGAATAGGTTATAGCATGGAGAGAGAGAGAGACAGGCAGGTTGGCCATTATGAATAGTTTATAGCATGGAGAGAGAGAGAGAGACAGGTTGGCCATTATGAATAGGTTATAGCATGGAGAGAGAGAGAGACAGGCAGGTTGGCCATTATGAATAGGTTATAGCATGGAGAGAGACAGGCAGGTTGGCCATTATGAATAGGTTATAGCATGGAGAGAGACAGGCAGGTTGGCCATTATGAATAGGTTATAGCATGGAGAGAGACAGGCAGGTTGGCCATTATGAATAGGTTATAACATGGAGAGAGACAGGCAGGTTGGCCATTATGAATAGGTTATAGCATGGAGAGAGACAGACAGGTTGGCCATTATGAATAGGTTATAACATGGAGAGAGACAGACAGGTTGGCCATTATGAATAGGTTATAGCATGGAGAGAGACAGACAGGTTGGCCATTATGAATAGGTTATAGCATGGAGAGAGAGAGAGAGACAGACAGGTTGGCCATTATGAATAGGTTATAGTATGGAGAGAGACAGACAGGTTGGCCATTATGAATAGGTTATAGCATGGAGAGAGACAGACAGGTTGGCCATTATGAATAGGTTATAGCATGGAGAGAGAGAGAGAGACAGGCAGGTTGACCATTATGAATAGGTTATAGCATGGAGAGAGACAGACAGGTTGGCCATTATGAATAGGTTATAGCATGGAGAGAGACAGACAGGTTGACCATTATGAATAGGTTATAGCATGGAGAGAGACAGACAGGTTGGCCATTATGAATAGGTTATAGCATGGAGAGAGACAGACAGGTTGGCCATTATGAATAGGTTATAGCATGGAGAGAGACAGACAGGTTGACCATTATGAATAGGTTATAGCATGGAGAGAGACAGACAGGTTGGCCATTATGAATAGGTTATAGCATGGAGAGAGACAGGCAGGTTGGCCATTATGAATAGGTTATAGCATGGAGAGAGAGAGACAGGTTGGCCATTATGAATAGGTTATAGCATGGAGAGAGACAGGCAGGTTGGCCATTATGAATAGGTTATAGCATGGAGAGAGACAGGCAGGTTGGCCATTATGAATAGGTTATAACATGGAGAGAGACAGACAGGTTGGCCATTATGAATAGGTTATAGCATGGAGAGAGACAGACAGGTTGACCATTATGAATAGGTTATAGCATGGAGAGAGAGAGAGACAGGTTGGCCATTATGAATAGGTTATAGCATGGAGAGAGAGAGAGAGACAGACAGGTTGGCCATTATGAATAGGTTATAGCATGGAGAGAGACAGGCAGGTTGGCCATTATGAATAGGTTATAGCATGGAGAGAGACAGGCAGGTTGGCCATTATGAATAGGTTATAGCATGGAGAGAGAGAGAGACAGGTTGGCCATTATGAATAGGTTATAGCATGGAGAGAGACAGGCAGGTTGGCCATTATGAATAGGTTATAGCATGGAGAGAGACAGACAGGTTGACCATTATGAATAGGTTATAGCATGGAGAGAGACAGGCAGGTTGGCCATTATGAATAGGTTATAGCATGGAGAGAGACAGACAGGTTGGCCATTATGAATAGGTTATAGCATGGAGAGAGACAGGCAGGTTGGCCATTATGAATAGGTTATAGCATGGAGAGAGAGAGAGACAGGCAGGTTGACCATTATGAATAGGTTATAGCATGGAGAGAGACAGGCAGGTTGGCCATTATGAATAGGTTATAGCATGGAGAGAGACAGACAGGTTGGCCATTATGAATAGGTTATAGCATGGAGAGAGAGAGGCAGGTTGGCCATTATGAATAGGTTATAGCATGGAGAGAGACAGACAGGTTGGCCATTATGAATAGGTTATAGCATGGAGAGAGACAGGCAGGTTGGCCATTATGAATAGGTTATAGCATGGAGAGAGACAGGCAGGTTGGCCATTATGAATAGGTTATAGCATGGAGAGAGACAGGCAGGTTGACCATTATGAATAGGTTATAGCATGGAGAGAGACAGACAGGTTGGCCATTATGAATATGTTATAGCATGGAGAGAGACAGGCAGGTTGACCATTATGAATAGGTTATAGCATGGAGAGAGACAGACAGGTTGACCATTATGAATAGGTTATAGCATGGAGAGAGACAGGCAGGTTGGCCATTATGAATAGGTTATAGCATGGAGAGAGACAGACAGGTTGGCCATTATGAATAGGTTATAGCATGGAGAGAGACAGGCAGGTTGGCCATTATGAATAGGTTATAGCATGGAGAGAGACAGGCAGGTTGGCCATTATGAATAGGTTATAGCATGGAGAGAGACAGACAGGTTGACCATTATGAATAGGTTATAGCATGGAGAGAGACAGGCAGGTTGGCCATTATGAATAGGTTATAGCATGGAGAGAGACAGACAGGTTGGCCATTATGAATAGGTTATAGCATGGAGAGAGACAGGCAGGTTGGCCATTATGAATAGGTTATAGCATGGAGAGAGAGAGAGACAGGCAGGTTGACCATTATGAATAGGTTATAGCATGGAGAGAGACAGGCAGGTTGGCCATTATGAATAGGTTATAGCATGGAGAGAGACAGACAGGTTGGCCATTATGAATAGGTTATAGCATGGAGAGAGAGAGGCAGGTTGGCCATTATGAATAGGTTATAGCATGGAGAGAGACAGACAGGTTGGCCATTATGAATAGGTTATAGCATGGAGAGAGACAGGCAGGTTGGCCATTATGAATAGGTTATAGCATGGAGAGAGACAGGCAGGTTGGCCATTATGAATAGGTTATAGCATGGAGAGAGACAGGCAGGTTGACCATTATGAATAGGTTATAGCATGGAGAGAGACAGACAGGTTGGCCATTATGAATATGTTATAGCATGGAGAGAGACAGGCAGGTTGACCATTATGAATAGGTTATAGCATGGAGAGAGACAGACAGGTTGACCATTATGAATAGGTTATAGCATGGAGAGAGACAGGCAGGTTGGCCATTATGAATAGGTTATAGCATGGAGAGAGACAGACAGGTTGGCCATTATGAATAGGTTATAGCATGGAGAGAGACAGGCAGGTTGGCCATTATGAATAGGTTATAGCATGGAGAGAGACAGGCAGGTTGGCCATTATGAATAGGTTATAGCATGGAGAGAGACAGGCAGGTTGGCCATTATGAATAGGTTATAACATGGAGAGAGACAGACAGGTTGGCCATTATGAATAGGTTATAGCATGGAGAGAGACAGACAGGTTGACCATTATGAATAGGTTATAGCATGGAGAGAGAGAGAGACAGGTTGGCCATTATGAATAGGTTATAGCATGGAGAGAGACAGACAGGTTGACCATTATGAATAGGTTATAGCATGGAGAGAGAGAGAGACAGGTTGGCCATTATGAATAGGTTATAGCATGGAGAGAGAGAGAGAGACAGACAGGTTGGCCATTATGAATAGGTTATAGCATGGAGAGAGACAGGCAGGTTGGCCATTATGAATAGGTTATAGCATGGAGAGAGACAGGCAGGTTGGCCATTATGAATAGGTTATAGCATGGAGAGAGACAGGCAGGTTGGCCATTATGAATAGGTTATAGCATGGAGAGAGAGAGAGACAGGCAGGTTGACCATTATGAATAGGTTATAGCATGGAGAGAGACAGGCAGGTTGGCCATTATGAATAGGTTATAGCATGGAGAGAGACAGACAGGTTGGCCATTATGAATAGGTTATAGCATGGAGAGAGACAGACAGGTTGACCATTATGAATAGGTTATAGCATGGAGAGAGAGAGAGACAGGCAGGTTGACCATTATGAATAGGTTATAGCATGGAGAGAGAGAGAGACAGGCAGGTTGGCCATTATGAATAGGTTATAGCATGGAGAGAGACAGGCAGGTTGGCCATTATGAATAGGTTATAGCATGGAGAGAGAGAGAGACAGGCAGGTTGACCATTATGAATAGGTTATAGCATGGAGAGAGACAGGCAGGTTGGCCATTATGAATAGGTTATAGCATGGAGAGAGAGAGAGACAGGCAGGTTGACCATTATGAATAGGTTATAGCATGGAGAGAGAGAGAGAGACAGGCAGGTTGGCCATTATGAATAGGTTATAGCATGGAGAGAGACAGGCAGGTTGGCCATTATGAATAGGTTATAGCATGGAGAGAGAGAGAGAGACAGGCAGGTTGACCATTATGAATAGGTTATAGCATGGAGAGAGACAGACAGGTTGGCCATTATGAATAGGTTATAGCATGGAGAGAGACAGGCAGGTTGGCCATTATGAATAGGTTATAGCATGGAGAGAGACAGACAGGTTGGCCATTATGAATAGGTTATAGCATGGAGAGAGACAGACAGGTTGACCATTATGAATAGGTTATAGCATGGAGAGAGACAGACAGGTTGGCCATTATGAATAGGTTATAGCATGGAGAGAGACAGACAGGTTGACCATTATGAATAGGTTATAGCATGGAGAGAGACAGGCAGGTTGGCCATTATGAATACGTTATAGCATGGAGAGAGACAGACAGGTTGGCCATTATGAATAGGTTATAGCATGGAGAGAGACAGACAGGTTGACCATTATGAATAGGTTATAGCATGGAGAGAGACAGACAGGTTGGCCATTATGAATAGGTTATAGCATGGAGAGAGACAGACAGGTTGACCATTATGAATAGGTTATAGCATGGAGAGAGACAGACAGGTTGGCCATTATGAATAGGTTATAGCATGGAGAGAGAGAGAGACAGGCAGGTTGGCCATTATGAATAGGTTATAGCATGGAGAGAGAGAGAGAGACAGGTTGGCCATTATGAATAGGTTATAGCATGGAGAGAGAGAGAGACAGGCAGGTTGGCCATTATGAATAGGTTATAGCATGGAGAGAGACAGGCAGGTTGGCCATTATGAATAGGTTATAGCATGGAGAGAGACAGGCAGGTTGGCCATTATGAATAGGTTATAGCATGGAGAGAGACAGACAGGTTGACCATTATGAATAGGATTATAGCATGGAGAGAGACAGGCAGGTTGGCCATTATGAATAGGTTATAGCATGGAGAGAGACAGGCAGGTTGGCCATTATGAATAGGTTATAGCATGGAGAGAGACAGGCAGATTGGCCATTATGAATAGGTTATAGCATGGAGAGAGACAGGCAGGTTGGCCATTATGAATAGGTTATAGCATGGAGAGAGACAGGCAGGTTGACCATTATGAATAGGTTATAGCATGGAGAGAGACAGGCAGGTTGACCATTATGAATAGGTTATAGCATGGAGAGAGACAGACAGGTTGGCCATTATGAATAGGTTATAGCATGGAGAGAGACAGACAGGTTGGCCATTATGAATAGGTTATAGCATGGAGAGAGACAGACAGGTTGGCCATTATGAATAGGTTATAGCATGGAGAGAGACAGGCAGGTTGGCCATTATGAATAGGTTATAGCATGGAGAGAGACAGGCAGGTTGGCCATTATGAATAGGTTATAGCATGGAGAGAGAGAGAGACAGGTTGAGACTACTCTCTCATGACAGACTATTTATATAAATGTAGTTGGCCAATGGATGCAGGATTTGGTTCTGGGTTCTGAAAATAGAGACTAAAGTTCCAGAGAACCCCCAGAGAACCCTCAGAGAAACCCCAAGAGAAACCCCCAGAGAACCCTCAGAGAAAACCCCCAGAGAACCCTCAGAGAAAACACCAGAGAAACTCCTAGAGAACCCCCCAGAGAACCCCCAGAGAACCCCACCCACAGAGAACCCCCAGAGAAACCCCCAGAGAACCCTCAGAGAAAACCCCCAGAGAACCCTCAGAGAAAACACCAGAGAAACTCCTAGAGAACTCCCCAGAGAACCCCCAGAGAACCCCCAGAGAAACCACCAGAGAATCACCCGACAGTGAGAAGGATAGAGACATATGGTGGCACAGACACACAGACGGCCCCTCAGAAGTGGGGAGAGACTAACAGCTAGCTAACCTCTCTTAGGGAGGGCACCAAGAACAACTACAACAGACCGAGAGAGAGAGAGAGAGAGAGAGAGAGAGAGAGAGAGAGAGAGAGAGCTTTGACTATGTAAGACTCAGTGAGCATAGCCTTGC
>NC_088410.1:94033752-94051252 GCF_034236695.1 Oncorhynchus nerka
GTGGTATGAGCATAGAGATACAACCGGAAACCCCAGTCCAGTCAATGAGTCCGTGATGGAGTTCTAATTGTGTGTGTGAGGTGTCCTTGGTTATCATGCCAGACTCATAGACTCACAGAGACATTATCTATTATCTTTCGCTATGTATATTGGCTGATCTGACAGAAAGGAGGAAGTAGAGGAGGAAGACAGTGAATTAGGAACTTCAAAGGAATTTCTCACACACACGCACGCACACACACACACGCACACACCTTCTGATGTGCCAGGTATCATGGATTAGATAAAATGACCAGTTTGTTTTGTCCATCCATACTGGATAAACACCCATATTAAATAGATAATTATCAAAGGATCAACAGTGGTCTCTCCCTGCCCTGTCACCCTGCAACAACACTCACACAAATTTGGATAGAAACACGTAACTGTGTGCTTGCCTCACCCATGGTGGTATATAGTGTGAATACCCCCCATGGTGGTATATAGTGTGAATACCCCCCATGGTAGTATATAGTGTGAATACCCCCCATGGTGGTATATAGTGTGAATACCCCCCATGGTGGTATATAGTGTGAATACCCCCCATGGTGGTATATAGTGTGAATACCCCCCATGCTGGTATATAGTGTGAATACCCCCCATGGTGGTATATAGTGTGAATACCCCCCATGCTGGTATATAGTGTGAATACCCCCCATGGTGGTATATAGTGTGAATACCCCACATGCTGGTATATAGTGTGAATACCCCCCATGGTGGTATATAGTGTGAATACCCCCATGCTGGTATATAGTGTGAATACCCCCATGGTGGTATATAGTGTGAATACCCCCATGGTGGTATATAGTGTGAATACCCCCATGCTGGTATATAGTGTGAATACCCCCATGGTGGTATATAGTGTGAATACCCCCATGCTGGTATATAGTGTGAATACCCCCATGGTGGTATATAGTGTGAATACCCCCCATGCTGGTATATAGTGTGAATACCCCCCATGGTGGTATATAGTGTGAATACCCCCCATGGTGGTATATAGTGTTAATTCCCCCCCATGCTGGTATATAGTGTGAATACCCCCCATGGTGGTATATAGTGTGAATACCCCCCATGCTGGTATATAGTGTGAATACCCCCCATGGTGGTATATAGTGTGAATACCCCCCATGCTGGTATATAGTGTGAATACCCCCCATGCTGGTATATAGTCTGAATATAGTGCTAACTGTCTGAGATCCAAATATATTGCAGGTGTATGTTCCAGAGCCATACAGTTAGTTGTGGAGCTGGCAACATCAATACTCAGTTAGTTGTGGAGCTGGCAACATCAATACTCAGTTAGTTGTGGAGCTGGCAACATCAATACTCAGTTAGTTGTAGAGCTGGCAACATCAATACTCAGTTAGTAGTGGAGATGGCAACATCAATACTCAGTTAGTTGTGGAGCTGGCAACATCAATACTCAGTTAGTTGTGGAGCTGGCAACATCAATACTCAGTTAGTTGTGGAGCTGGCAACATCAATACTCAGTTAGTTGTGGAGCTGGCAACATCAATACTCAGTTAGTTGTGGAGCTGGCAACATCAATACTCAGTTAGTTGTGGAGCTGGCAACATCAATACTCAGTTAGTTGTGGAGCTGGCAACATCAATACTCAGTTAGTTGTGGAGCTGGCAACATCAATACTCAGTTAGTTGTGGAGCTGGCAACATCAATACTCAGTTAGTTGTGGAGCTGGCAACATCAATACTCAGTTAATTGTGGAGCTGGCAACATCAATACTCAGTTAGTTGTGGAGCTGGCAACATCAATACTCAGTTAGTTGTGGAGCTGGCAACATCAATACTCAGTTGTGGAGCTGGCAACATCAATACTCAGTTAGTTGTGGAGCTGGCAACATCAATACTCAGTTGTGGAGCTGGCAACATCAATACTCAGTTAGTTGTGGTGCTGGTTTCATCAAGGATGTGGTGGCGTGGGCCATGCACGTACAGATGTACTTTCTTCATTTGATCACTATGCTGCCGCAGAGAATTTTCAGGAAATGGAAATGTTTTGTGTATTCGAGTTTTAAAAAAGGCTACTAAAGTTTGTAATTTCCACTTTAAAATGTCAGACTTAATTTATCCTTACAAAAAATGTATCAACACCTACAAAATGTATATGAATTGATCCACAGTTGGCCCTCCCTGCCCTGCAATGACACTCAATCCTATGTGGATACAACGTGACTGTGCGTGTGCGTGTGTGTGTGTGTGTGTGTGTGTGTGTGTGCTCGTGTGAGAGAGAGGGTGGATCTGCTCCAATACATTTTGTTAACCTGTAGAACTCAGCATTATTGTAAATCCATGTTGCAATCATCGTCAACCTGTGGCTGTGACTCAATAAGGACGAAATTACTTGACTGATTTGCTAGACCCCTTTGTAGCATGTGACTTTCTGGAAATATTCCCCAAACCTCACCTGGACTATTCAGAAATAGGTTAATATTAATTTAATAAAAGTGTTTCACTTTCCATGTATTTGGATTTCATAGTGACACTTATGTTTGAGAAATAGATTTATATAATTTAAAAAAATGTAAGCTATAACTCCATTTTTGCGTAGGTTTATGCAATTGTGTTGTAATTTATAATCCTTACTAATGCTTTCTAAAATTCCCCAGCAGGGCCATAACAGGTTCACGGTATGCTCTCTTTTTTTTTAGGACCATTAGAGACAGGAAGCTTAGCATTACAATAAGTATTCGTCCCAAACGGCACCCTATTCCCTATCTAGTGTACTACTGCACTCAGGGGCTCCCGGGTGGCGCAGCGGTCTAAGGCATTGCATCTCAGTGCTAGAGGCATCACTACAAACGGATGTGATTTGGAGTCCCACAGGGCAGCGCACCATTGGCCCAGCGTCGTCCCAGGGTTTGGCTGGTGTAGGTCGTCATTATAAATAAGAATTTGTTCTTAACTGACTTGCCTAGTTAAATAAAACATATTGGCCCTGGTTAAAAGTAGTGCACTAAATAGGGAAAAGGGTGCCATTTGGGAGAAAGACTAAGTCAACCTGACATCACCTTTCATTGTATGTTTTGTTATTAAAATGTCTCTGACGTCAGAGGAACAGGACGGACTGTCGGCTGTTGCTCTTACTGTTCCTTTCTGGTGAACAAGAGTGCAAGGTGTATAAATCTCTGTTTATAAGACATGAAAGGAGAAAAGCTCGTCCTTTTTTCCAGTAATTGGTTAGAATAAGAACCAATCTTTCATTTCCAGAAGTGTCTTGAACGCAGGCAGCACTCCAACACAGCAACCTGTGGCTGCAGAGTCGAGAGGCTGGTTGAACCTATAGATACACACATCATTGGCTGAGAGCCCCAGTCTGAGGTTTGTGTCCCAAATTGCACCCTATTCCCTATATAAGCCCCATGGGCCCTGGTCAAAAGTAGTGCACTATGAAGGGAATAGGGTACCATTTTGGAATTCAACCTGACTCCCACTGGCCTCCATGCACCATCCCAGAAGCCTGCAGCTCATCCATTGATGTTGCTGATGAAGAGCACAGAGCCCATTGATCCACCAGGGATGGGAGGGAGGCAGGGAGCTGTCACAAGCTATCAGCCAAGTCAAAGACCCACTTTCTGCAACAGTAACATCGCAGTGTGAATCAGTCACAGAGCGTGTGATGTGGCCAGGGACCATTGCAGTGCATTAAACATCCCTATAGACAGTGCAAACTCAAACACTGTAGCAACACAGAGAAACATTTTCAGAGCACAGTGTATAGTATGAACAGCTGAAACGCCTGTGGATGTAGTGTATAGGTATAGTATAAACAGCTGAAACGCCTGTGGATGTAGTGTATAGTATGAACAGCTGAAACTCCTGTGAATGTAGTGTATAGGTATAGTATAAACAGCTGAAACGCCTGTGAATGTAGTGTATAGGTATAGTATAAACAGCTGAAACGCCTGTGGATGTAGTGTATAGGTATAGTATAAACAGCTGAAACACCTGTGGATGTAGTGTATAGTATAAACAGCTGAAACTCCTGTGGATGTAGTGTATAGTATAAACAGCTGAAACTCCTGTGGATGCAGTGTATAGTATAAACAGCTGAAACGCCTGTGAATGTAGTGTATAGGTATAGTATAAACAGCTGAAACGCCTGTGGATGTAGTGTATAGGTATAGTATAAACAGCTGAAACACCTGTGGATGTAGTGTATAGTATAAACAGCTGAAACACCTGTGGATGTAGTGTATAGTATGAACAGCTGAAACGCCTGTGGATGTAGTGTATAGGTATAGTATAAACAGCTGAAACGCCTGTGGATGTTGTGTATAGGTATAGTATAAACAGCTGAAACGCCTGTGGATGTAGTGTATAGGTATAGTATAAACAGCTGAAACGCCTGTGGATGTAGTGTATAGTATAAACAGCTGAAACGCCTGTGGATGCAGTGTATAGTATAAACAGCTGAAACGCCTGTGGATGTTGTGTATAGTATAAACAGCTGAAACGCCTGTGGATGTAGTGTATAGTATAAACAGCTGAAACGCCTGTGGATGTTGTAGTGTATCTTGTAGTGTCCTGCTGTGGCCTGTTCTGTCCTGTCCTGTAGTGTCCTGTCCTGTTTTGTCCAGTCCTGTTTTATCTGTCCTGTCCTGTCCTGTAGTGTCCTGTCCTGTCCTGTAGTGTCCTGTCCTGTTTTGTCCAGTCCTGTTTTATCTGTCCTGTCCTGTAGTGTCCTGTCCTGTCCTGTTTTATCTGTCCTGTCCTGTCCTGTTTTATCTGTCCTGTCCTGTCCTGTTTTGTCCTGTCCTGTTTTGTCCAGTCCTGTTTTGTCCTGTCCTGTTTTGTCCTGTCCTGTAGCGTCCTGTCCTGTAGCGTCCTTTCCTATAGTGTCCTGTCCTGTAGTGTCCTGTCCTGTTTTGTCCTGTCCTGTGGCCTGTCCTGTCCTGTTTTGTCCAGTCCTGTCCTGTTTTGTCCTGTCCTGTGGCCTGTCCATTTTTGTCCTGTCCTGTGGCCTGTCCTGTGGCCTGTCCTTTTTTGTCCTGTCCTGTTTTGTCCTGTGCACCTTCTCTCTCTCCATAAAAAGTCACTGCTCCAGACAATCAAACTGATAGAACTGAGCTTAAAAAAACGGTTGAACTTAGAATTGATCAAAGTTACCTCGTTACCTTATCAAACCTACTTCATAGGATACCCCTCCACTCTGCTCAGACAGAGAGAAAGATGACCAAATGGAAAGAAAACACAATGCTTCTAACTGTTTCCATTGCATATTATCATGTGCTTTTCTTATTGGCTGTACCTTTAGTCAAAGTAGTGTAAGTGAAACATGCAAATGTGCAGTAGGCTAGGCTTCAAACAAAGAGCCTTCTCTGACAGTCTTAGTCACACTTGCTTCAAACCTTTTATAGATTCTATGATGTCATAGTTTCTGTGTTTGAACTGAGAAAAACGGATGGAGGAAATGGAGAATGCTATAATACTATTCTACTGCAGTGATGAAATATAGAACAACTGAATAAGTGTGATGATGGCCTCAGTGCATCTAAAACCTCAAAGCTGAGTTCACTCAGTCCCACAACCTCAAAGGACACCTCAGTTATGCTCCATATCCTGTAGATTTTCAAGAGATTTGAAAAATGTATTTTACCTTTATTTGACCAGGTACGTTAACTGAGAACACATTCTCGTTTACAGCAACGACCTGGTGAATAATTGAATAATTATGAATGAATGAATGAGCCAATTGGAAGCTGGGGATGATTAGGTGTCCATGATTGTATGAGGCCCAGATTGGCAATTTAGCCAGGACACCGGGGTTTTAAGTGCCATGGGATCTTTAGTGACCACAGAGAGTCGGGACACCCGTTTTAACGTCCCATCCGAAAGACGGCACCCTACAACCGAAACGAAACAAAACCATACAGGATGTCGAAAACAATATGAAGCTAACTTTTCGGGTCGAAAATGTTACATTCTTGTGTTGTGTTATGGTTGAGGGGAAACATGAAAATGTTACATTCTTGTGTTGTGTTATGGTTGAGGGGAAAACATGAAAATGTTACATTCTTGTGTTGTGTTATGGTTGAGGGAAAAACTGAAAATGATGAGCATTCAAATTTGATAGCACTAACAAAACAATGTGTGTTGTATGTGTGTAATAAAAAATAGTGGACATTTTAAGTTGAGCCTCTGT
The DNA here is from genome assembly GCF_034236695.1 of Oncorhynchus nerka. Lineage (NCBI taxonomy): Eukaryota > Metazoa > Chordata > Actinopteri > Salmoniformes > Salmonidae > Oncorhynchus > Oncorhynchus nerka. The sequence continues at coordinate 94,039,954 of NC_088410.1, forward strand.
CAGTAAGGGCTAATGATGACCTATGTCACCCAGTAGCCTACACCTGCTCAGCTCCTCCAGACACCACAACAGCTTGGGATGGACCCTCATAAATACTGCAAATAGTTTAACTTGGCAATTTCACCAAAGTACTACTGACTACATACAACCACGAAATGATTTGCTATTATAAAGTGCAGGTCTATTCATAGACTACAGAGTTGTTTAATCGTGATTTTCTGGTGTTTTCAATGTGTATTATTTACTGCCAATGACACCACACGAGCTTTGAAATTAAAGATATAGTTGCAAAAGGACTCAATAACTTATAGGCTATATAGTAACTGACAATTCCAATACATCGCTAACTGACAACTTGTGAACTACATAACAAAAAACATTTATTTTTTTAAATGTTCTAAATTACTTTGCAGAATCAAATATATAAATTTATGTCTCTAAATGCTAGAACAACATAAAACAAGCAGTTTCTCACCTTTAGGTGGTCGGTGCGGTGTGTGTCATCAATTATTTTGCTATTAAAAACGGTGATCCCAAGGGTACACTAGCGAGCGAACGATATCCACCGAAATGATCGCATCCGCATCCTCCAGTGCCTTGCGATATTTTCAGCATGGTCGCTTTCTCCTCTTGCCTGGCTACCCAAACTCATTCAACACGTCAAACGCTACGCCACGCCCACAGACGTCAGTTCCTCCTCTGATAGGGCAGCGGAAGAATTCCGTTTGAGTCGTCAGGCAATTTGTCCTCTGTCACGTGATGCAGCTTTTTAAAAACAACGCTGACATCGAGTTGAGCTTTCGATGGGTATAAAATGTGCACAGTTGCATACAAGACTTGTATCTTCACTCCCTGTGTAGGTTATTATAATATTAATTCTCGTTCAGATTATAAAAAAGATCTAGGTTACATCAATGTATTTGGCCACCGATTGGTTCAAAATATCCCATGTGATTTTGCATGAACCAATCATATTTTGTGTAAGGAGCGCGTCAGTTTGTTGTAGCGTCGCTTCAATACGCACTGATGGGAATTGTGGTCCTTTATAGTCTGATTTTACAGGTTTAACACATGTCTTGATAAACTCCAGAAAACTTCAATGTGCGCCATTTGCAAAAAAAAGTGCAACTGAACCCTGGTTGCATCAGCGCGTTGAGTAGCACTTACCGGCGGAGTTACATGCTGTTAGATATTTATATTTTCTTGTAATTTCCAGTACTTTATCAAGTTATATCTAGGTATTTCAGTCCAAAAGCAGTTGAATTAGAGGCAGCTAGATGAAACTATTCGTGAGTGACGGAAATCCGCACTGTGTTAAAGTGCTAGCAGTGCTCGAATATACGGGAGTCAAATGTGACGTTAAACATGTCAACCACGAAGGTAAGAGAATAACGTTAGCTAGACGTGCTAGCTGCTAGGTTGCCTGCTAACTGGCTAACACATGGTGTGTCAGATCATTGATAACTTTACATGTCCCGTTGGTACTAACTAACCACTAGGCTGGTTAGTTAGCAGATGTGTTTTTCTTGTAAAGAGGAGCCATTCATTTAATGTAGCCTGGCCATCAGGTTTGACACTGCCAGATCAGATCCATCTACTCCACTACTGTTGTCAAGGTTGGTTGAATCTCAGAATAGAAGATCAGTATTCGGGATTGAAGGGTAATGGCACATACATCCAAGTACAATCAGTGAGTCACAGAGCTGGCAAACAAGATCACATCCACTGCCCACACACACATGAATTCATTAATTGACCAACTTGACCTGTGACAGCTGAGAACTGACCAGAAATGGCTACAGCTAGGTCTATTGCCATGATTGTGTTGTTCCAACAATATACTGTAGTGCTGTATGCCTCTTTCCCACCAGGTGAACACAATGTAGAGACAGTCCTCTGCATATTTAGTCTACTGGCTTTACATTGTTTACATGGCATGCAGTCGCTGAAAAAATAACGCAGACCTTTAGACCTTAGGTTACTTAACACTAGTACCTCCACAGGCTAACGGCCACTGACGCTTTGATTTAGTTGAAAAATAACAATGTCCTGTTTCTTTCCTGACATTTCCTAAATGTTTGTACTTTATACTGCTCATTTTGTCAAAGTTTTGAAATCACAAACAGAAAAGTATTTAGAGCTTTTTTTAACCTGTTTTTAATTTTTTAATTTATTTTTATTTATACCCACCTTAACCTACTGTAGGACATTGGTACCCAGCCAGGCGCTAATGTGACTCTCTCTCCTCACTGAATGAATGACAGATGGATAACTGTGCACCTTACTTCACAATTGAATTTGAATTAGGCCTAACTGAAAGATAAGGAGGGTGAAGAGGTTGATTTTAATTTCCAGACAATAATGACTTTATTATGCCTATTTATCAGCAGTAAATAATTAGTGCCTTGAGGGTTAATACCATTCTCTTTTTTACGTTTTACTTTGGAAAAAGAAACCGCTTAGGAAGGCTTTGATTTACTATAACTTTATTACTAATCACATTTATCGGAAGGGAAACGAATACATGTTGCAGTAAGACTTTATAATCCTGCAAGACATTTCCTTGACTCTATCCAGCGACGGCAACGATTCCTGCCCACTGAAGGAATGGGCGATGAAATAACTTTGCACAATCAATCTAATTTAAACGAGGTCTAACTGAAAGTGAGGACGAAGAGGTCGATTTAATTCAGAACAACAATAGTGTCATGATGAGTTTGTGTTATTCCTATTGATTGGCGCTCATGTTAATAATTTGACCGGGTTGATACCGTTTTTACTTTGTAAAAAGAAGCTGTTACGAAGACTGTTTTACTTACTGTAACTCTATTATAATTCCAATGTAAGGGGATTGGAAACATGCTGTGTGTTGCAGTCGGTTAGAATAATACACAACATGTCCTTGACTCCAAGTTGATGAGTGGGAAAGGATGAGGATCAGCATGACTGGACAGTACGGATATTCTTGGGAAAAACGTTACATTTGGAAAACAGGACAGGACAGGACAAAAAACAGGACAGGACAAGACAAAACAGGACAGGACAAAACAGGACAAAACAGGACAGGACAGATAAAACAGGACAGGCCATGCATTCAGCACATAACCAGTCACGCGGCAGCTTTTGCTCTGGCTACGAAGCAAAAAAATGAGTAACATAGTAAACGTAAAATTAAAATATGCTATTTAATTATGGAAGTTATCATGTACAATTGTTGATGTACTGTTGTTTTTGTTTAGGAATACAGCAAATCATTTCACCTGTGACCTGGCTGGTTATACACGGCTCAAAAAAATAAAGGGAACACTTAAACAACACAATGTAACTCCAAGTCAATCACACTTCTGTGAAATCAAACTGTCCACTTAGGAAGCAACACTGATTGACAATACATTTCACATGCTGTCTTGCAAATGGAATAGACAACAGGTGGAAATTATAGGCAATTAGCAAGACACCCCCAATAAAGGAGTGGTTCTGCAGGTGGCAACCACAGACCACTTCTCAGTTCCTATGCTTCTGGCTGATGTTTTGGTCACCTTTGAATGCTGGCGGTGCTTTCACTCTAGTGTTAGCATGAGACGGAGTCTACAACCCACACAAGTGGCTCAGGTAGTGCAGCTCATCCAGGATGGAACATCAATGCGAGCTGTGGCAAGAAGGTTTGCTGGAGACAGGACAGTACATCAGGAGACGTGGAGGAGGCCGTAGGAGGGCAACAACCCAGCAGCAGGACCGCTACCTCCGCCTTTGTGCAAGGAGGAGCACTGCCAGAGCCCTGCAAAATGACCTCCAGCAGGCCACAAATGTGCATGTGTCTGCTCAAACGGTCAGAAACAGACTCCATGAGGGTGGTATGAGGGCCTGACGTCCACAGGTGGGGGTTGTGCTTACAGCCCAACACCGTGCAGGACGTTTGGCATTTGCCAGAGAACACCACGATTGGTGTGGACAGCATCATTCTGTTTTCGTGGAAATGCCCTTATGTCATAACTACCAAGCCAGCAGTACACAACAAGGTTATCATGTGTATTCCCCAAAGCAGAAGGTGCCTCCTATGTTGGAGATACATCTATGTGGTCTTAATGCTGCAATCATAATACCTGCTCTCTCTGTCTCTCTCTGAAGCTTCTCCATGAGCTGATTGTTTTGTTCAGCTTGTGGCTGAACCGTCCAGCTATGTGATCTGATCCTCCTGAGCTCAGCTGTGAGGATATAGAATGACATACAGTCCACTCTAACATCTTTCACTGTGAACTGTTCAATCATATAGGGAGAATCTCAATTGAACCTTTATTTAACTAGGCAAGTCAGTTAAGAACAAATTCTTATTTACAATGACGGCCTAGGAACAGTGGGTTAAATGCCTTGTTCAGGGGCAGAATGACATATTTTTACCTTGTCAGCTCGGGGATTTGATCTAGCAACCTTTCGGTTACTGGCCAAACGCTCTGACCACTAGGCTACCTGCCTTCCCTGATTGCATTCTCCTCGCGTCCTATATCTTCGCCGCCTCCTCAAAACCCATTGGACGAGAAAGCCAGAGGTCCCTCCCCTCTGACCTCCTCATAAATTAGTTTTGAGAAGGAGTCGAGGAGAGAGGACGCGAGGAGAATGCAATCGAGATTCTCCCATAGACAGACAGACAGACAACACACACTGACAGAAAGGACAAACTGGGCCTTGGCCAGACAAGAGTCCTCTCTCTCTCTAGTCATCTGTCTATCCAGGCAGCCCTAACAGACACATTAAGCCATTGCCAATCCTCCTCGGTCTTACCCATCCATAGACTGTGTAACAATAGGTCTTATCGGATTGAGTTCTGATTAGTTTTCAGATTAAAATGAATTCGAAGAATTGATGATGACGATTGAATATGTGACCAATGATCCTTTTAAACCTTTAAGATCCACTTTCAATGTTTAGCCCTCCAAAGGACATTTCTTTGTGATACGTTTCAGGGGGGGGGACGATACGACTCCATTACTGTGTAATAACAGACTTTACTACTAGGTTTAAGGGCAACTTCATGAAAACGTGGTTGATAGCGAATATGTTGGTCGAGTTGTTAACTCGGGGCGGCAGGGTAGCCTAGTGGTTAGAGCGTTGGACTAGTAACCGGAAGGTTGCAAGTTCAAACCCCCGAGCTGACAAGGTACAAATCTGTCGTTCTGCCCCTGAACAGGCAGTTAACCCACTGTTCCTAGGCCGTCATTGAAAATAGGAATTTGTTCTTAACTGACTTGCCTGGTTAAATAAAGGTACAAAAATACATATAAAACTCTTACCTGTATTTTGATTGGTGGGTGAGGTGAGGCTTCCCCCTTGCTATGTAAAGTGTTCTGGGTGTATAGAAAACTACAATCTATTATTATTTTTAATGAACTGCAGGCTAATGGGTTGTATGTTGTGTTTACAGAGAGAGTGGTGCCCTACCTCAGCCGTCCAGCCCTGCCTGCCCTGCTCCTCCCCAGTGGAACACACCTCTTCAGCCCCAACTCCATCTGCCAGTCAGTACCCCTGCTCTACCATCTATACTAACATACTATATCATTCCTCCATTATATAGACATTCACACCTTTACTCTCTAGGCAGTCCTAAAGATCGGAAAGGGGTATGATCAAATCTGATCTAATGTTATTTGTCACATGTGCCGAATACAACAGGTGTAGTGTAGACCTTTCTGTGAAATGCTGACTACAACAGGTGTAGTAGACCTTACTGTGAAATGCTGACTACAACAGGTGTAGTGTAGACCTTACTGTGAAATGCTGACTACAACAGGTGTAGTAGACTTTACCGTGAAATGCTGACTACAACAGGTGTAGTGTAGACCTTACTGTGAAATGCTGACTACAACAGGTGTAGTAGACTTTACCGTGAAATGCTTACTTACAAGCCCTTAACCAACAGTGCAGTTCAAGAAATAAAGAGTTAAGAATTTTTTTATATAGAAGTAACACAATAAAATAGTAATAACGAGGCTATATACAGGGGGTACCGGTACCGTGTCAGTGTGTGGGGGGTACAGGTTAGTGGAGGTCATTTTTACACGTAGGTAGGGGTAAAGTGACGAGGCATAGATAATAAACAGCGAGTAGCAGCAGTGTAAAAACATAAGGTGGGGTCAATATTAATAGTCCAGGTGGCCATTTTGATTAGTTGTTCAGCAGTATGGCATTATGGCATGGGGGTAGAAGCTGTTAAGGAGCCTTTTGGACCTAGACTTGGCACTACGGTACCACTTGTCGTGCGGTAGCAGAGTGAACAGTCTATGACTTGGGTGACTGGAGTCTTTTGGACCTAGACTTGGCACTACGGTACCACTTGCTGTGCGGTAGCAGAGTGAACAGTCTATGACTTGGGTGACTGGAGTCTTTTGGGCTTTCCTCTGACACCGCCTGGTATATACAGTAGGTCTTGGATGGCAGGAGGTTTGGCCCCAGTGATGTACTGGGCCGTTCGCACTACCCTCTGTAGCGCCTTACGGTCAGATGCTGAGCAGTTGCCACACCAGGCGGTGATGCAACCGGTCAGGATGCTCTCGATGGTGCAGCTGTAGAAATTTTTGAGGATCTGGGGACCCATGTAAAATCTTTTCAGTCTCCCGAGGGGGAAAGGCGTTGTTGTGCCCTCTTCACGACTTTCTTTTTTGGACCATGATATTTTCTTGGTGATGTGGACACCAAGGAATTTGAAACTCTTGACCCTCTCCACTACAGCCCTGTCGATGATAATGGGGGCCTGTTCAGCCCTCCTTTTCCTGTAGTCAGCGATCATCTCCTTTGTCTTGCTCACGTTGAGGGATAGGTTGTTGTCCTGGCACCACACTACCAGGTCTCTGACCTCCTTCCTGTAGGCTGTCTCATCATTGTCGGTGATCAGGCCTACCACCGTTTTGTCGTAAGGAAACTTAATGATGGTGTTGGAGTCGTGCTTGGCCACGCAGTCGTGGGTGAACAGGGAGTACAGGAGGGGACTGAGCACACACCCCTGAGGGGCCCCCGTGTTGAGGATCAGCATGACAGATGTGTTGTTGCCTACCCTTACCATCTGGGGGTGGCCCGTCAGGATGTCCAGAATCCAGTTGCAGAGGAAGGTTTTTTGTCCCAGGGTCCTTAGCTTAGTGATGAGCTTTCTGGGCACTATGGTGTTGAATATTGAGCTGTAGTCAATGAACAGCATTCTCACATAGGTGTTCCTTTTGTCCAGCTGGGAAAGGGTAGTGTGGAGTGCGATTGAGATTGCGTCATGTGAATTGGAGTGGGTATAGGGTTTCCGGGATGATGGTGTTGATGTGAGCCATGACCAGCCTTTCAAAGCACTTCATGGCTACCGACGTGAGTGCTAAGGGACGGTAATCATTTAGGCAGGTTACCTTCACTTTCTTGGGTACAGGGACTATGGTGGTCTGCTTGAAACGTAGGTATCACAGACTTGGTCAGAGAGAGGTTGAAAATGTCAGTGGAGTCACTTGCCAGTTGTTCCATGCGTGCTTTGAGGACACGTCCTGGTAATCCATCTAGGCCCTGTGAATGTTGACGTCTTTAAATGTCTTGCTCACATCAGCTACAGAGAGCGTGATCACACAGTTGTCCGGAACAGCTGGTGCTCTCATGCGTGCTTCAGTGTTGTTTGTCTCGAAGCGAGCATAAAAGGCATTTAGCCCGTCTGGTAGGCTCGTGTCACTGGGCAGCTTGCGGCTGGGTTTCCCTTTAGCCCGTAATAGTTTGCCCTGCCACATAAGACGAGCATCAGAGCCGGTGTAGTAGGATTCAGTCTTAGACCTGTATTGACGCTTTTTCTGTTTGATGGTTCGTCTGAGGACATAGTAAGATTTCTTATAAGATGTCCGGCTCCTTAAAAGCGGAAGCTCTAGCCTTTAGCTTGGTGCGGAAGTTGCATGTAATCCATGGCTTCTGGTTGGGATATGTACGTACAGTCACTGTGGGGACGACGTCGATGCACTTATTGATGGAGCCGGTGACTGAGGTGGTATACTCCTCAATGCCATTGGATGAATCCCGGAACATATTCCAGTCTGTGCTAGAAAAACAGTCCTGTAGCGTAGCATCCGTGTCATCTGACCACTTCCGTATTGAGCAAGTCACTGGTACTTCCTGCTTTAGTTTTTGCTTGTAAGCAGGAATCGGGAGGATAGAGTTATGGTCAGGTTTGTTAAATGGAGGGTGAGGGAGAGCTTTGTACTCATCTCTGTGTGTGGAGTAAAGGTGTTGTTTTTCTTCCTCTGGTTGCACATGTAACATGCTGGTAGAAATGAGGTAAAACTGATTTAAGTTTGCCTGCATTAAAGTCCCCGGCCACTAGGAGCGTCGCTTCTGGATGAGCATTTTCTTGTTTGCTTATGGCCTTATAGAGTTGGTTGAGTGAGGTCTTAGTGCCAGCATCAGTTTGTGTTGGTAAATAGACGGCTACGAATAATATAGATGAAAACTGTCTTGGTAGATAGTGTGGCCTACTGCTTATCATGATATACTCTACCTCAGGCGAGCAATACCTCGAAACTTCCTTAATATTAGACATCGTGCACCAGCAGTTATTGACAAATAGACACACACCCGTACCCCTCGTCTTAATGGACGTAGCTGTTCTGTCCTGCCGATGCACGGAAAACCCAGCCAACTGTATATTATCCGTGTCGTCGTTAAGCCAACTGATTTAATGCTGTAGCTAGCTGTGTGATTACCTGGTCTGTGTCGTTGTAGAGGTTCCTCAGTCATCCAGTCTTTTAATCCATGTGTCCTTAGGTACCTGACAGAGCTGAATGGACAGGAATCCAGTGATATCGTCAACCAGTGGCTGGAATGGGAAGCTACAGAACTACAGGTAAGAATGTCTGATAAATCATCCGCCATGATGCTCCCATCCATAGTCACTTCCTGGAAATTATCCGCCATGATGCTCCCATCCATAGTCACTTCCTGGAAATTATCCGCCATGATGCTCCCATCCATAGTCACTTCCTGTAAATCATCAGCCACGATGCTCCCATCCATAGTCACTTCCTGGAAATCATCAGCCACGATGCTCCCATCCATTTTGACTTCCTGGAAACCCCCTTTTTCTCCCCAAATTTCGTGATATCCACTTGGTTGTTTCAGTCTTTAACTCCCGTATGGACTCAGGAGAGGCGAAGTTTGAGAGCTGTGTGTCACGACCGTGCCAAGCCACACTGCTCGCTTAACCCGGAAGCCAGCCGCACCAATGTCTCTGAGGAAACGCCATACTCCTGGCGACCGTGTTGGAGTCGCTAGAGCGCGATGGGACAAGGACATCCCGGACGGCCAAACCCTCCCTAACATGGACAATTTTGCACCTCCTCATTGGTCTCCCGGTCGCGGCTGGCTGCGACACAGCCCGAGATCGAACCCGGCTCTGTAGTGATGCCTCAAACACTGCGATGCCTTAGACCGTTGAGCCACTTCCAGAGGCCCCAACGCTTGTTCTTTTTAACATTTATTTAACCTTTATTTAACTAGGCTAATCAGTTAAGAACAAATTCTTATTTTCAATGACGGCCTAAGAACAGTGGGTTAACTGCCTGTTCAGGGGCAAAACAACAGATTTTTACCTTGTCAGCTCGGGGGTTTGAACTTGCAACCTTCCGGTTACTAGTCCAACGCTCTAACCACTAGGCTACCCTGCCGTTCTGTGTTGTACAGGTGTTTGTTCTATTATATAATATGAATCAAGTTATGCTTGTCTCCAGCCTGCAGTGATGCAGGCCCTTCACATGGTGGTGCTGCAGGGAAAAGGAGCAGAAACCCCCAGGGTTCTACAGGGACCTCTCAGCTACCTGGACCAGAGTCTGAGCCAGAGGACCACGCCGTTCCTCACTGCTGTACGACAACACACACACACACACACACCTTCACAACACACACACACACACACACCTTCACAACACACACACACACACACACCTTTACAACTCAACAACACACACCTTTACAACTCAACAACACACACCTTCACAACACACACACACACCCCTTCACAACTCAACACACACCTTCACAACACACACACACACACCTTCACTTCACAACACACACACCCCTTCACAACACACACACACCTTCACAACTCAACACACACCTTCACAACACACACACACACACCTTCACAACTCAACACACACACACACCTTTACAACTCAACACACACACACCCTTACAACTCAACACACACCTTCACAACACACACACACACACACACACACACACCTTCACAACTCAACACACACATTCATAACACACACACCTTTACAACTCAACACACACACACCCTTACAACTCAACACACCTTCACAACACACACACACACACACACACACCTTCACAACTCAACACACACATTCATAACACACACACCTTTACAACTCAACACACACCTTCACAACACACACACCTTCACAACACACACACACACATTCATAACACACACACCTTCACAACACACACACACACCTTCACAACACACACACACATTCATAACACACACACCTTTACAACTCAACACACACCTTTTCAACTCAACACACACCTTCACAACACACACACACACACACACACACATACACCTTCACAACTCAACACACACATTCATAACACACACACCTTTACAACTCAACACACACATTCATAACACACACACACCTTTACAACTCAACACACACACACACCTTTACAACACAACACACACACACACACACCTTTACAACACAGCTCAACACACACACACACACCTTTACAACACAGCTCAACACACACACACACACACACACACACACACACACCTTTACAACACAGCTCAACACACACACACACACACCTTTACAACTCAACACACACACCTTTACAACACAGCTCAACACACACACACACCTTTACAACTCAACACACACACCTTTACAACACAGCTCAACACACACACACACCTTTACAACTCAACACACACACCTTTACAACACAGCTCAACACACACACACACCTTTACAACTCAACACACACACACCCTTACAACTCAACACACACCTTCACAACACACACACACACCTTTACAACTCAACACACACACACCTTCACAACTCAACACACACCTTCACAACACACACACACACACACACCTTCACAACTCAACACACACACACACCTTCACAACACACACACACACACACACCTTCACAACTCAACACACACACACACCTTTACAACACAACTCAACACACACACACACACCTTTACAACACAGCTCAACACACACCTTCACAACTCA
>NC_088410.1:94056252-94076252 GCF_034236695.1 Oncorhynchus nerka
TGAACATGCACCTGTGGAACGGTCGTTAAGACACTAACAGCTTACAGACGGTAGGCAATTAAGGTCACATTTATGAAAACTTAGGACACTAAAGAGGCCTTTCTACTGACTCTGAAAAACACCAAAAGAAAGATTCCCAGGGTCCCTGCTCATCTGTGTGAACTTGCCTTAGGCATGCTGCAAGGAGGCATGAGGACTGCAGATGTGGCCAGGGCAATAAATTCCAATGTCCGTACTGTGAGACGCCTAAGACAGCGCTACAGGGAGACTGATCGTCCTCGCTGTGGCAGACCACGTGTAACATCACCTGCACAGGATCGGTACATCCGAACATCACACCTGCAGGACAGGTACAGGATAGTAACAACAACTGCCCAAGTTACACCAGGAACGCACAATCCCTCCATCAGTGCTCAGACTGTCCTCAAATAGGCTGAGGGAGGCTGGACGGAGGGCTTGTAGGCCTGTTGTAAGGCAGGTCCTCACCAGACATCATCGGCAACGTTGTTACCTATGGGCACAAACCCACCGTCGCTGGACCAGACAGTACAGGCAGAAAGTGCTCTTCACTGACGAGTCGCCAGGTGTGATGGTCGGTTTCGCGTTTATCGTCGAAGGAATGAGCGTTACACCGAGGCCTGTACTCTGGAGCGGGATCGATTTGGAGGTGGAGGGTCAGTCATGGTCTGGGGCGGTGTGTCACAGCATCATCGGGACTGTGCCTGCAATGACAACAAGCTATCTCAACGCTGTGTGTTACAGGGATGACATCCTTCTCCCTCATGTGGTACCCTTCCTGCAGGCTCATCCTGACATGACCCTCCAGCATGACAATTCCACCAGCCATACTGCTCGTTCTGTGTGTGATTTCCTGCAAGACAGGAATGTCAGTGTTCTGCCATAGCCAGCGAAGAGCCCGGATCTCAATCCCACTGAGCACGTCTGGGACCAGTTGGATCGGAGGGTGAGGGCTAGGGCCATTCCCCCCAGAAATGTCTGGGAACTTGCAGGTGCCTTGGTGGAAGAGTGAGGTAACATCTCACAGCAAGAACTGGCAAATCTGGTGCAGTCCATGAGCAGAAGATGCACTGCAGTACTTAATGCAGCTGGTGGCCACACCAGATACTCACTGTTACTTTTGATTTTAACCCCCTTCCTTTGTTCAGGGACACATTATTCAATTTCTGTTAGTCACATGTCTGTGGAACTTGTTCAGTTTATGTCTCAGTTGTTGAATCTTGTTGTGTTCATCCAAATATTTACACATGTTTAAGTTTGCTGAAAATAAACTCAGTTGACCGTGAAACAACGTATTATTGAGTAGAACTTGTAAGTTAGCGATGAATACAATGTTTTGTTTTTCCCATGAGGTTGTGACAATCTACTGCCATCTGGTGGAGACTAGAAATAATTGCATATAATCAATTTGTAATAGTTAATGGTCCCTGAAAATATATTAGTGCTTGAAAGCCCTTGAATTTGACTTGCCACTGTCTGCACGAACCCAATAAGTCCCTATATTGTTCTTTATTATTTATTTTATTTAACTAGGCAAGTCAGTTAAGAACAAAAAATGAGGGAATGCTGTAAGTGTCTTTCTGATGGGCTGTTTTCTTACCAGTCTTCCTCAGGAGGGCAAGAGGAACGTCCTAGTGACCAGTGCCTTGCCTTATGTTAACAACGTCCCTCATCTGGGCAACATCATCGGCTGTGTGCTCAGCGCTGACGTCTTTGCCAGGTAGATAACACACTACCCTACTGTACCCTACCCTACTCTACTATACACTACCCTACTCTACTGTACACTACCCTACTCTACCCTACCCTACTCTACTGTACACTACCCTACTATACTGTACACTACCCTACTATACTGTACACTACCCTACTATACTGTACACTACCCTACTGTACTGTACCCTACTGTACCCTACACTACTATACTGTACCCTACCCTACTGTACACTACCCTACTCTACTGTACACTACCCTACTATACTGTACACTACTCTATCCTACTGTACACTACCCTACTATACTGTACACTACCCTACTGTACACTACCCTACTGTACTATACTGTACACTACCCTACTGTACTATACTGTACACTACCCTACTGTACTATACTGTACCCTACCCTACTCTACTGTACACTACTCTATCCTACTCTACACTACCCTACTGTACACTACCCTACCCTACTGTACACTACCCTACTGTACCCTACACTACTATACTGTACCCTACCCTACTGTACACTACCCTACTCTACTGTACACTACCCTACCCTACTGTACACTACCCTACCCTACTGTACACTACCCTACTATACTGTACACTACCCTACTATACTGTACTGTACACTACCCTACTCTACTATACTGTACACTACTCTATCCTACTCTACACTACCCTACTGTACACTACCCTACCCTACTGTACACTACCCTACTGTACACTACACTACCCTACTGTACCCTACACTACCCTACTGTACCCTACCCTACTCTACTGTACACTACCCTACCCTACTGTACACTACCCTACTGTACACTACCCTACTGTACACTACCCTACTCTACCCTACCCTACTCTACTGTACACTACCCTACTATACTGCACCCTACTCTACCCTAACCTACTGTACACTACCCTACTGTACACTACCCTACTGTACACTACCCTACTCTACTCTACCCTACTATACTGTACACTACCCTACTATACTGTACACTACCCTACTGTACTGTACCCTACTGTACCCTACACTACTATACTGTACCCTACCCTACTGTACACTACCCTACTCTACTGTACACTACCCTACTCTACTGTACACTACTGTACACTACCCTACTATACTGTACACTACCCTACTGTACACTACCCTACTGTACACTACTGTACACTACCCTACTGTACTATACTGTACACTACCCTACTGTACTATACTGTACACTACCCTACTCTACTGTACACTACTCTATCCTACTCTACACTACCCTACTGTACACTACCCTACCCTACTGTACACTACCCTACTGTACCCTACCCTACTGTACACTACCCTACTCTACTGTACACTACTCTACCCTACTGTACACTACCCTACCCTACTGTACACTACCCTACCCTACTGTACACTACCCTACTATACTGTACACTACCCTACTATACTGTACTGTACACTACCCTACTCTACTATACTGTACACTACTCTATCCTACTCTACACTACCCTACTGTACACTACCCTACCCTACTGTACACTACCCTACTGTACACTACACTACCCTACTGTACCCTACCCTACTGTACCCTACACTACCCTACTGTACCCTACCCTACTCTACTGTACACTACCCTACTCTACTGTACACTACCCTACTGTACACTACTCTACTGTACACTACCCTACTGTACACTACACTACCCTACTGTACACTACCCTACTCTACCCTACCCTACTCTACTGTACACTACCCTACTATACTGCACCCTACTCTACCCTACCCTACTGTACACTACCCTACTGTACACTACCCTACTATACTGTACACTACCCTACTATACTGCACCCTACTCTACCCTACCCTACTATACTGTACACTACCCTACTATACTGCACCCTATTCTACCCTACCCTACTGTACCCTACCCTACTGTACTGTACACTACCCTACTGTACTGTACACTACCCTACTGTACTGTACACTACCCTACTGTACACTACCCTACCCTACTGTACACTACCCTACTGTACACTACCCTACTGTACACTACTCTACTGTACCCTACCCTACTGTACACTACCCTACTGTACACTACTGTACTGTACACTACCCTATAATACTGTACACTACCCTACTGTACACTACTGTACTGTACACTACCCTACTGTACTGTACACTACTATACTGTACACTACTATACTGTACACTACCCTACTGTACTGTACACTACCCTACTGTACATTACCCTACTGTACATTACCCTACCCTACTGTACTGTACATTACCCTACTGTACATTGCACTACCCTACTGTACACTACCCTACTATACTGTACACTACCCTGATATACTGTACACTACTACACTGTACACTACCCTACTATACTGTACACTACACTACTGTACACTACTATACACTACACTACCCTAATATACACTACACTACCCTACTATACACTACACTACCCTATTTTACACTACCCTACTATACTGTACTCTACACTACCATACTGTACCCTACTATACTGTACACTACTTTACTATACTGTACACTACTATACTGTACACTACTTTACTATACTGTACACTACTATACTGTACTATATACTGTACACTACACTACCCTACTATACTGTACACTACCCTACTATACTATATACTGTACACTACCCTACTATACTGTACACTACTATACTGTACACTACTATAATGTACCCTACCCTACTATACTGTACACTACCCTACTATACTATACTCTACCCTACTATACTGTACACTACACTACTATACTGTACACTACTATACTCTACACTACTATACTGTACACTACCATACTATACTATATACTGTACACTACACTACCCTACTATACTGTACACTACCCTACTATACTGTACACTACCCTACTATACTGTACACTACCCTACTGTACACTACTATACTGTACCCTACCCTACTATACTGTACCCTACCCTACTATACTGTACCCTACCCTACTATACTGTACCCTACCCTACTATACTGTACACTACCCTACTATACTGTACCCTACTATACTGTACCCTACCCTACTATACTGTACACTACTATACTGTACCCTACCCTACTATACTGTACACTACACTACTATACTGTACACTACCCTACTATACTGTACACTACCCTACCATACTATACTGTACCCTACCTTACCCTACTATACTGTACCCTACTATACTGTACACTACCCTACTATACTGTACACTACCCTATAATACTGTACTGTACACTACCCTATAATACTGTACTCTACCCTACTATACTGTACTCTACCCTACTATACTGTACTGTACACTACCCTACTATACTGTACACTACCCTACTATACTGTACACTACCCTACTATACTGTACACTACCCTACTGTACTGTACACTACCCTATAATACTGTACACTACCCTACTATACTGTACTCTACCCTACTATACTGTACTGTACACTACCCTACTATACTGTACTGTACACTACCCTACTATACTGTACACTACCCTACTATACTGTACAAGACCCTACTATACTGTACACTACCCTACTATACTGTACACTACCCTACTATACTGTACACTACCCTACTATACTGTACACTACCCTATAATACTGTACACTACCCTATAATACTGTACTCTACCCTACTATACTGTACTCTACCCTACTATACTGTACTGTACACTACCCTACTATACTGTACACTACTATACTGTACACTACCCTACTATACTGTACACTACACTACTATACTGTACTGTACACTACCCTACTGTACTGTACACTACCCTATAATACTGTACACTACCCTATAATACTGTACACTACCCTACTATACTGTACACTACCCTATAATACTGTACACTACCCTATAATACTGTACACTACCCTACTATACTGTACACTACCCTACTATACTGTACACTACCCTACTGTACACTACTATACTGTACCCTACCCTACTATACTGTACCCTACTATACTGTACCCTACCCTACTATACTGTACCCTACCCTACTATACTGTACACTACCCTACTATACTGTACCCTACTATACTGTAACCTACCCTACTATACTGTACACTACTATACTGTACCCTACCCTACTATACTGTACACTACACTACTATACTGTACACTACCCTACTATACTGTACACTACCCTACCATACTATACTGTACCCTACCTTACCCTACTATACTGTACACTACCCTACTATACTGTACCCTACCTTACCCTACTATACTGTACCCTACTATACTGTACACTACCCTACTATACTGTACACTACCCTATAATACTGTACTGTACACTACCCTATAATACTGTACTCTACCCTACTATACTGTACTCTACCCTACTATACTGTACACTACCCTACTATACTGTACACTACCCTACTATACTGTACACTACACTACTATACTGTACTGTACACTACCCTACTATACTGTACACTACCCTATAATACTGTACACTACCCTACTATACTGTACTCTACCCTACTATACTGTACTGTACACTACCCTACTATACTGTACTGTACACTACCCTACTATACTGTACACTACCCTACTATACTGTACACTACCCTATAATACTGTACACTACCCTATAATACTGTACACTACCCTACTATACTGTACTGTACACTACCCTATAATACTGTACACTACCCTACTATACTGTACACTACCCTACTATACTGTACACTACCCTATAATACTGTACACTACCCTATAATACTGTACACTACCCTACTATACTGTACACGACCCTACTATACTGTACACGACCCTACTATACTGTACACGACCCTACTATACTGTACACTACCCTATAATACTGTACACTACCCTATAATACTGTACACTACCCTACTATACTGTACTGTACACTACCCTATAATACTGTACACTACCCTACTATACTGTACACTACCCTACTATACTGTACACTACCCTATAATACTGTACACTACCCTATAATACTGTACACTACCCTACTATACTGTACACGACCCTACTATACTGTACACGACCCTACTATACTGTACACTACCCTACTATACTGTACACTACCCTATAATACTGTACACTACCCTATAATACTGTACACTACCCTACTATACTGTACTCTACCCTACCATACTGTACTGTACACTACCCTACTATACTGTACACTACCCTACTATACTGTACACTACCCTACTATACTGTACTGTACACTACCCTACTATACTGTACACTACCCTACTATACTGTACACTACCCTATAATACTGTACTCTACCCTACTATACTGTACTGTACACTACCCTACTGTATCTCCTCTCTGTTTCTCACTTACGCATTAATTTCATGTCTCTCTGTCTCTCCCAGGTATGGTCGTCTGCGTGGTTGGAATGTACTGTATGTGTGTGGGACTGATGAGTACGGTACAGCTACAGAGAACAAGGCCCGTGAGGAAGGTCTGACAGCCCAGCAGATCTGCGACAAGTACCATGCTGTCCACGCCTCCATCTACCAGTGGTTCCAGGTGGACTTCGACTTCTTTGGCCGCACCACCACAAAGAAACAGACTGAGTGAGTAGCGGTGGTAGAATTTCATGTTAAAGTTCTGCTTATTCTTTGGATTATGTAGGAGGATTCAGCACCTGATCTAAAACATTAGGAACACCTGCTCTTTCCATCATACAGACTGACCAGGTGAATCCAGGTGAAAGCTATGATTCCTTATTGATGTCACTTGTTAAATCCTCTTCAATCAGTGTAGATGAAGGGGAGGAGACATGTAGATGAAGGGGAGGAGACATGTAGATGAGGGGGAGGGGACATGTAGATGAAGGGGAGGAGACATGTAGATGAAGGGGAGGAGACAAGTTAAAGAAGGACTTTTAACCCTTGAGACATGTATTGTGTCTGTGTGCCATTCAGAGGGTGAATGTTAAGACAAAACATGGAAGTGTCTTTAAACAGGGTGTGGTAGTAGGTGCCAGACACACTGGTTTGGGTCAAGAACTGTTGGCTGTTCTTTTATTTTATTTTGCCTTTTATTTAACTAGGCAAGTCAGTTAAGAACAAATTCTTATTTTCAATGACGGCCTAGGAACTGTGGGTTAACTGCCTGTTCAGGGGCAGAACGACAGATTTGTCAGTTCGGGGATTTGAACTTGCAACCTTCCGGTTACTAGTCCAATGCTCTAACCACTAGGCTACCCTGCCACCTCTACACTCTAACCACTAGGCTACCCTGCTGCCCCGTTCTGAGGGCGAAGGTGGGGTATGGAGTTGTTCTTGTCATATTATGGACTTGGTATTTGACCAAATAGGGCCATCTTCCACCCCTACCTTGTCACAGCACAACTGATTGTCTCAAACACATTAAGAAAGAAATGTATTTTATCAAGGTACACCTGTTAATTGAAATGCATTCTAGGTGACTCAACCATGAAGCTGGTTGAGAGAATGCCAAGAGTGTGCACCGCTGTCATCAAGGCAAAGGGTGGCTACTTTGAAGAATCTCACATATAAAATATATTTTGATTAGTTTAAACACTTTTTTTGGTTACTGCGATTCCATATGTGTTATTTCATAGTTATGATGTCTTCACTATTATTCTACAATGTAGAAAATAGTAAAAAAATAAAGAGAAACCTTTGAATGAGTAGGTGTGTCCAAACCTTTTGACTGGTACTGTACATTAGCAACACACTGGGAGTGTGGTAGCCAAACCTTTTGACTGGTACTGTACATTAGCAACACACTGAGAGTGTGGTAGCCAAACCTTTTGACTGGTACTGTACATTAGCAACACACAGAGTGTGGTAACCAAACCTTTTGACTGGTACTGTACATTAGCAACACACTGGGAGTGTGGTAGCCAAACCTTTTGACTGGTACTGTACATTAGCAACACACTGAGAGTGTGGTAGCCAAACCTTTTGACTGGTACTGTACATTAGCAACACACAGAGTGTGGTAACCAAACTTTTTGACTGGTACTGTACATTAGCAACACACTGGGAGTGTGGTAGCCAAACCTTTGACTGGTACTGTACATTAGCAACACACAGAGTGTGGTAACCAAACCTTTTGACTGGTACTGTACATTAGCAACACACTGGGAGTGTGGTAGCCAAACCTTTTGACTGGTACTGTACATTAGCAACACACTGGGAGTGTGGTAGCCAAACCTTTTGACTGGTACTGTACATTAGCAACACACTGGGAGTGTGGTAGCCAAACCTTTGACTGGTACTGTACATTAGCAACACACTGAGAGTGTGGTAGCCAAACCTTTTGACTGGTACTGTACATTAGCAACACACAGAGTGTGGTAACCAAACCTTTTGACTGGTACTGTACATTAGCAACACACTGGGAGTGTGGTAGCCAAACCTTTTGACTGGTACTGTACATTAGCAACACACTGAGAGTGTGGTAGCCAAACCTTTGACTGGTACTGTACATTAGCAACACACAGAGTGTGGTAACCAAACTTTTGACTGGTACTGTACATTAGCAACACACTGGGAGTGTGGTAGCCAAACCTTTGACTGGTACTGTACATTAGCAACACACAGAGTGTGGTAACCAAACCTTTTGACTGGTACTGTACATTAGCAACACACTGGGAGTGTGGTAGCCAAACCTTTGACTGGTACTGTACATTAGCAACACACTGGGAGTGTGGTAGCCAAACCTTTTGACTGGTACTGTACATTAGCAACACACTGGGAGTGTGGTAGCCAAACCTTTGACTGGTACTGTACATTAGCAACACACAGAGTGTGGTAACCAAACCTTTTGACTGGTACTGTACATTAGCAACACACTGGGAGTGTGGTAGCCAAACCTTTGACTGGTACTGTACATTAGCAACACACTGGGAGTGTGGTAGCCAAACCTTTGACTGGTACTGTACATTAGCAACACACTGGGAGTGTGGTAGCCAAACCTTTGACTGGTACTGTACATTAGCAACACACTGGGAGTGTGGTAGCCAAACCTTTGACTGGTACTGTACATTAGCAACACACAGAGTGTGGTAACCAAACCTTTTGACTGGTACTGTACATTAGCAACACACTGAGAGTGTGGTAGCCAAACCTTTTGACTGGTACTGTACATTAGCAACACACAGAGTGTGGTAACCAAACCTTTTGACTGGTACTGTACATTAGCAACACACTGGGAGTGTGGTAGCCAAACCTTTTGACTGGTACTGTACATTAGCAACACACTGGGAGTGTGGTAGCCAAACCTTTTGACTGGTACTGTACATTAGCAACACACTGGGAGTGTGGTAGCCAAACCTTTTGACTGGTACTGTACATTAGCAACACACTGGGAGTGTGGTAGCCAAACCTTTTGACTGGTACTGTACATTAGCAACACACTGGGAGTGTGGTAGCTAAACCTTTTGACTGGTACTGTACATTAGCAACACACTGGGAGTGTGGTAGCCAAACCTTTTGACTGGTACTGTACATTAGCAACACACTGGGAGTGTGGTAGCCAAACCTTTTGACTGGTACTGTACATTAGCAACACACTGGGAGTGTGGTAACCAAACCTTTTGACTGGTACTGTACATTAGCAACACACTGAGAGTGTGGTAACCAAACATTTTGACTGGTACTGTACATTAGCAACACACTGAGAGTGTGGTAGCCAAACATTTTGACTGGTACTGTACATTAGCAACACACTGGGAGTGTGGTAGCCAAACCTTTTGACTGGTACTGTACATTAGCAACACACTGGGAGTGTGGTAGCCAAACCTTTGACTGGTACTGTACATTAGCAACACACTGGGAGTGTGGTAGCCAAACCTTTTGACTGGTACTGTACATTAGCAACACACTGGGAGTGTGGTAACCAAACCTTTTGACTGGTACTGTACATTAGCAACACACTGAGAGTGTGGTAACCAAACATTTTGACTGGTACTGTACATTAGCAACACACTGAGAGTGTGGTAGCCAAACATTTTGACTGGTACTGTACATTAGCAACACACTGGGAGTGTGGTAGCCAAACCTTTTGACTGGTACTGTACATTAGCAACACACTGGGAGTGTGGTAGCCAAACCTTTTGACTGGTACTGTACATTAGCAACACACTGGGAGTGTGGTAGCCAAACCTTTTGACTGGTACTGTACATTAGCAACACACTGGGAGTGTGGTAGCCAAACCTTTGACTGGTACTGTACATTAGCAACACACTGGGAGTGTGGTAGCCAAACCTTTTGACTGGTACTGTACATTAGCAACACACTGGGAGTGTGGTAGCCAAACCTTTTGACTGGTACTGTACATTAGCAACACACTGGGAGTGTGGTAACCAAACCTTTTGACTGGTACTGTACATTAGCAACACACTGAGAGTGTGGTAACCAAACATTTTGACTGGTACTGTACATTAGCAACACACTGAGAGTGTGGTAGCCAAACCTTTTGACTGGTACTGTACATTAGCAACACACTGGGGAGTGTGGTAACCAAACCTTTTGACTGGTACTGTACATTAGCAACACACTGAGAGTGTGGTAACCAAACATTTTGACTGGTACTGTACATTAGCAACACACTGAGAGTGTGGTAGCCAAACATTTTGACTGGTACTGTACATTAGCAACACACTGGGAGTGTGGTAGCCAAACCTTTTGACTGGTACTGTACATTAGCAACACACTGGGAGTGTGGTAGCCAAACCTTTGACTGGTACTGTACATTAGCAACACACTGGGAGTGTGGTAGCCAAACCTTTTGACTGGTACTGTACATTAGCAACACACTGGGAGTGTGGTAGCTAAACCTTTTGACTGGTACTGTACATTAGCAACACACTGGGAGTGTGGTAGCCAAACCTTTTGACTGGTACTGTACATTAGCAACACACTGGGAGTGTGGTAGCCAAACCTTTTGACTGGTACTGTACATTAGCAACACACTGGGAGTGTGGTAACCAAACCTTTTGACTGGTACTGTACATTAGCAACACACTGGGAGTGTGGTAGCCAAACCTTTGACTGGTACTGTACATTAGCAACACACTGAGAGTGTGGTAGCCAAACCTTTTGACTGGTACTGTACATTAGCAACACACAGAGTGTGGTAACCAAACTTTTTGACTGGTACTGTACATTAGCAACACACTGGGAGTGTGGTAGCCAAACCTTTTGACTGGTACTGTACATTAGCAACACACAGAGTGTGGTAACCAAAACCTTTGACTGGTACTGTACATTAGCAACACACTGGGAGTGTGGTAGCCAAACCTTTGACTGGTACTGTACATTAGCAACACACTGGGAGTGTGGTAGCCAAACCTTTTGACTGGTACTGTACATTAGCAACACACAGAGTGTGGTAACAAACCTTTTGACTGGTACTGTACATTAGCAACACACTGGGAGTGTGGTAGCCAAACCTTTTGACTGGTACTGTACATTAGCAACACACTGGGAGTGTGGTAGCCAAACCTTTGACTGGTACTGTACATTAGCAACACACTGGGAGTGTGGTAGCCAAACCTTTTGACTGGTACTGTACATTAGCAACACACTGGGAGTGTGGTAGCCAAACCTTTTGACTGGTACTGTACATTAGCAACACACTGGGAGTGTGGTAGCCAAACCTTTGACTGGTACTGTACATTAGCAACACACTGGGAGTGTGGTAACCAAACCTTTTGACTGGTACTGTACATTAGCAACACACTGAGAGTGTGGTAACCAAACATTTTGACTGGTACTGTACATTAGCAACACACTGAGAGTGTGGTAGCCAAACATTTTGACTGGTACTGTACATTAGCAACACACTGGGAGTGTGGTAGCCAAACCTTTTGACTGGTACTGTACATTAGCAACACACTGGGAGTGTGGTAGCCAAACCTTTGACTGGTACTGTACATTAGCAACACACTGGGAGTGTGGTAGCCAAACCTTTGACTGGTACTGTACATTAGCAACACACTGGGAGTGTGGTAGCCAAACCTTTTGACTGGTACTGTACATTAGCAACACACTGGGAGTGTGGTAGCCAAACCTTTTGACTGGTACTGTACATTAGCAACACACTGGGAGTGTGGTAACCAAACCTTTTGACTGGTACTGTACATTAGCAACACACTGAGAGTGTGGTAACCAAACATTTTGACTGGTACTGTACATTAGCAACACACTGAGAGTGTGGTAGCCAAACATTTTGACTGGTACTGTTTTAGCAACACACTGGGAGTGTGGTAGCCAAACCTTTTGACTGGTACTGTACATTAGCAACACACTGGGAGTGTGGTAGCCAAACCTTTTGACTGGTACTGTACATTAGCAACACACTGGGAGTGTGGTAGCCAAACCTTTTGACTGGTACTGTACATTAGCAACACACTGGGAGTGTGGTAGCTAAACCTTTTGACTGGTACTGTACATTAGCAACACACTGGGAGTGTGGTAGCCAAACCTTTTGACTGGTACTGTACATTAGCAACACACTGGGAGTGTGGTAGCCAAACCTTTTGACTGGTACTGTACATTAGCAACACACTGGGAGTGTGGTAACCAAACCTTTTGACTGGTACTGTACATTAGCAACACACTGGGAGTGTGGTAGCCAAACCTTTGACTGGTACTGTACATTAGCAACACACTGAGAGTGTGGTAGCCAAACCTTTGACTGGTACTGTACATTAGCAACACACAGAGTGTGGTAACCAAACTTTTGACTGGTACTGTACATTAGCAACACACTGGGAGTGTGGTAGCCAAACCTTTGACTGGTACTGTACATTAGCAACACACAGAGTGTGGTAACCAAAACCTTTGACTGGTACTGTACATTAGCAACACACTGGGAGTGTGGTAGCCAAACCTTTTGACTGGTACTGTACATTAGCAACACACTGGGAGTGTGGTAGCCAAACCTTTTGACTGGTACTGTACATTAGCAACACACTGGGAGTGTGGTAGCCAAACCTTTTGACTGGTACTGTACATTAGCAACACACAGAGTGTGGTAACCAAACCTTTGACTGGTACTGTACATTAGCAACACACTGGGAGTGTGGTAGCCAAACCTTTGACTGGTACTGTACATTAGCAACACACTGGGAGTGTGGTAGCCAAACCTTTTGACTGGTACTGTACATTAGCAACACACTGGGAGTGTGGTAGCCAAACCTTTAACTGGTACTGTACATTAGCAACACACTGGGAGTGTGGTAGCCAAACCTTTGACTGGTACTGTACATTAGCAACACACAGAGTGTGGTAACCAAACCTTTGACTGGTACTGTACATTAGCAACACACTGAGAGTGTGGTAGCCAAACCTTTGACTGGTACTGTACATTAGCAACACACAGAGTGTGGTAACCAAACCTTTTGACTGGTACTGTACATTAGCAACACACTGGGAGTGTGGTAGCCAAACCTTTGACTGGTACTGTACATTAGCAACACACTGGGAGTGTGGTAGCCAAACCTTTGACTGGTACTGTACATTAGCAACACACTGGGAGTGTGGTAGCCAAACCTTTGACTGGTACTGTACATTAGCAACACACTGGGAGTGTGGTAGCCAAACCTTTTGACTGGTACTGTACATTAGCAACACACTGGGAGTGTGGTAGCTAAACCTTTGACTGGTACTGTACATTAGCAACACACTGGGAGTGTGGTAGCCAAACCTTTTGACTGGTACTGTACATTAGCAACACACTGGGAGTGTGGTAGCCAAACCTTTGACTGGTACTGTACATTAGCAACACACTGGGAGTGTGGTAACCAAACCTTTTGACTGGTACTGTACATTAGCAACACACTGAGAGTGTGGTAACCAAACATTTTGACTGGTACTGTACATTAGCAACACACTGAGAGTGTGGTAGCCAAACATTTTGACTGGTACTGTACATTAGCAACACACTGGGAGTGTGGTAGCCAAACCTTTTGACTGGTACTGTACATTAGCAACACACTGGGAGTGTGGTAGCCAAACCTTTGACTGGTACTGTACATTAGCAACACACTGGGAGTGTGGTAGCCAAACCTTTGACTGGTACTGTACATTAGCAACACACTGGGAGTGTGGTAGCCAAACCTTTTGACTGGTACTGTACATTAGCAACACACTGGGAGTGTGGTAGCCAAACCTTTTGACTGGTACTGTACATTAGCAACACACTGGGAGTGTGGTAACCAAACCTTTGACTGGTACTGTACATTAGCAACACACTGAGAGTGTGGTAACCAAACATTTTGACTGGTACTGTACATTAGCAACACACTGAGAGTGTGGTAGCCAAACATTTTGACTGGTACTGTACATTAGCAACACACTGGGAGTGTGGTAGCCAAACCTTTTGACTGGTACTGTACATTAGCAACACACTGGGAGTGTGGTAGCCAAACCTTTTGACTGGTACTGTACATTAGCAACACACTGGGAGTGTGGTAGCCAAACCTTTTTGACTGGTACTGTACATTAGCAACACACTGGGAGTGTGGTAGCTAAACCTTTGACTGGTACTGTACATTAGCAACACACTGGGAGTGTGGTAGCCAAACCTTTGACTGGTACTGTACATTAGCAACACACTGGGAGTGTGGTAGCCAAACCTTTTGACTGGTACTGTACATTAGCAACACACTGGGAGTGTGGTAACCAAACCTTTTGACTGGTACTGTACATTAGCAACACACTGAGAGTGTGGTAACCAAACATTTTGACTGGTACTGTACATTAGCAACACACTGGGAGTGTGGTAGCCAAACCTTTTGACTGGTACTGTACATTAGCAACACACTGGGAGTGTGGTAGCCAAACCTTTGACTGGTACTGTACATTAGCAACACACTGGGAGTGTGGTAGCCAAACCTTTTGACTGGTACTGTACATTAGCAACACACTGGGAGTGTGGTAGCCAAACCTTTTGACTGGTACTGTACATTAGCAACACACTGGGAGTGTGGTAGCCAAACCTTTGACTGGTACTGTACATTAGCAACACACTGGGAGTGTGGTAGCCAAACCTTTGACTGGTACTGTACATTAGCAACACACTGGGAGTGTGGTAGCCAAACCTTTGACTGGTACTGTACATTAGCAACACACTGGGAGTGTGGTAGCCAAACCTTTGACTGGTACTGTACATTAGCAACACACTGGGAGTGTGGTAGCCAAACCTTTTGACTGGTACTGTACATTAGCAACACACTGGGAGTGTGGTAGCTAAACCTTTTGACTGGTACTGTACATTAGCAACACACTGGGAGTGTGGTAGCCAAACCTTTGACTGGTACTGTACATTAGCAACACACTGGGAGTGTGGTAGCCAAACCTTTTGACTGGTACTGTACATTAGCAACACACTGGGAGTGTGGTAACCAAACCTTTTGACTGGTACTGTACATTAGCAACACACTGAGAGTGTGGTAGCCAAACATTTTGACTGGTACTGTACATTAGCAACACACTGGGAGTGTGGTAGCCAAACCTTTTGACTGGTACTGTACATTAGCAACACACTGGGAGTGTGGTAGCCAAACCTTTGACTGGTACTGTACATTAGCAACACACTGGGAGTGTGGTAGCCAAACCTTTTGACTGGTACTGTACATTAGCAACACACTGGGAGTGTGGTAGCCAAACCTTTTGACTGGTACTGTACATTAGCAACACACTGGGAGTGTGGTAGCCAAACCTTTTGACTGGTACTGTACATTAGCAACACACTGGGAGTGTGGTAACCAAACCTTTGACTGGTACTGTACATTAGCAACACACTGAGAGTGTGGTAACCAAACATTTTGACTGGTACTGTACATTAGCAACACACTGAGGGTGTGGTAGCCAAACATTTTGACTGGTACTGTACATTAGCAACACACTGGGAGTGTGGTAGCCAAACCTTTTGACTGGTACTGTACATTAGCAACACACTGGGAGTGTGGTAGCCAAACCTTTGACTGGTACTGTACATTAGCAACACACTGGG
The DNA here is from genome assembly GCF_034236695.1 of Oncorhynchus nerka. Classification (NCBI taxonomy): domain Eukaryota; kingdom Metazoa; phylum Chordata; class Actinopteri; order Salmoniformes; family Salmonidae; genus Oncorhynchus; species Oncorhynchus nerka. The sequence goes on from NC_088410.1 coordinate 94,073,018, forward strand.
AGTGTGGTAGCCAAACCTTTGACTGGTACTGTACATTAGCAACACACTGGGAGTGTGGTAGCTAAACCTTTTGACTGGTACTGTACATTAGCAACACACTGGGAGTGTGGTAGCCAAACCTTTTGACTGGTACTGTACATTAGCAACACACTGGGAGTGTGGTAGCCAAACCTTTTGACTGGTACTGTACATTAGCAACACACTGGGAGTGTGGTAACCAAACCTTTTGACTGGTACTGTACATTAGCAACACACTGAGAGTGTGGTAACCAAACATTTTGACTGGTACTGTACATTAGCAACACACTGGGAGTGTGGTAGCCAAACCTTTTGACTGGTACTGTACATTAGCAACACACTGGGAGTGTGGTAGCCAAACCTTTGACTGGTACTGTACATTAGCAACACACTGGGAGTGTGGTAGCCAAACCTTTTGACTGGTACTGTACATTAGCAACACACTGGGAGTGTGGTAGCCAAACCTTTTGACTGGTACTGTACATTAGCAACACACTGGGAGTGTGGTAGCCAAACCTTTTGACTGGTACTGTACATTAGCAACACACTGGGAGTGTGGTAGCCAAACCTTTTGACTGGTACTGTACATTAGCAACACACAGTGTGGTAACCAAACCTTTTGACTGGTACTGTACATTAGCAACACACTGGGAGTGTGGTAACCAAACCTTTTGACTGGTACTGTACATTAGCAACACACTGGGAGTGTGGTAGCCAAACCTTTGACTGGTACTGTACATTAGCAACACACTGGGAGTGTGGTAGCCAAACCTTTTGACTGGTACTGTACATTAGCAACACACTGGGAGTGTGGTAACCAAACCTTTTGACTGGTACTGTACATTAGCAACACACTGGGAGTGTGGTAACCAAACCTTTTGACTGGTACTGTACATTAGCAACACACTGGGAGTGTGGTAGCCAAACCTTTTGACTGGTACTGTACATTAGCAACACACTGGGAGTGTGGTAGCTAGACATGTTAAAGAGTTCTGCAACACGGCTTCCTCTTCCGCTGTTCAAACAGGGATTGATCACATCAAAACTATTGTGTGGAGAATTAGTGTGGATTCATTTTCTTCAGGGGGTTTGTACAGATGATTGAAAACTTTGAAAGTGTTTTGAATTGTATTTGTGAATAAGTATCCTCTCTCTCTCTCTCCATCTCTCTCTCTCTCTCCATCTCTCTCTCTCTCTCTCTCTCTCTCTCTCCGTCTCTCTCCCTCTCTCTCTCCATCTCTCTCTCTCTCTCTCTCTCTCTCTCTCTCTCCATCTCTCTCTCTCCTCTCTCTCTCTCTCTCTCTCTCTCTCTCTCTCTCTCTCAGGATAGCCCAGAACATCTTCTGGCGTCTCCATGAGCGAGGCTTCCTACTTGAAGACATTGTGGAGCAGCTACGCTGCGAGGCGTGCCAGCGTTTTCTAGCCGACCGCTTCGTCGAGGGAACATGTCCCTTCTGCTCTTACCCAGAGGCCCGAGGGGACCAGTGTGACAAGTGTGGCAAGCTTATCAACGCTGTAGAGCTACGGGTGAGGGGCTGGAGACCTTTTATAGGGGGCACGTTCCACAGCGAAGGCTAGACCACGCAACAGCCAATGGTTACGTGCCTCTTCATCGACTGACAAATTGCTTTAACATATGATTTGGTTATCTGATACTTAAAATACCTATCCAGGCGTTGTAAGATCTGTCAGGAGTCAGCAACGTCTACGTTCTGGAACACGACCATTATCTATCAATCAATTAATCAATCAATGGACCTGATCCAGACAGATCTGGTTTGAATATTTTCAAATACTTTTTGCTGCGCTTGGTTTAGTTTTCCTGGTACGATGGAAGGAAGTAATAGAGTCGTCCCAAACGTCTAAAAACCATTGAGACAACGTCAAGGAGACTGTAGCTAAAGAATCGAAATTGACACAAATCTTTTCCGAGGATGACTAGATTTAGTGTAGCCGACTACTATTTCAATTTAAATCCCAATGAAAAGATTGACTCATTCTATTCATTATATTATTATTATATATCCAAAATGTCAATAACCCCTATCGTTTAATTAGCATCACTCTGATTGGCCTAAAATACAATGGAACAAAATGTATACAAGTTCCCAATCTAATCTATACAATGGTAGAAGGTCACATCTGGCCACGATTTGAAATGAAATGACGGCGACTCTGTAACGAGAAAATCCACGTACACTAAGACATCAAAATGTTATTCTGTTTATGAGCTATTGAAGGAATACAAACATGACAATTACATTCATATCAATCAATTACATTTATTTATATTGCCCTTCTTACATCAGCTGATGTCCCAAAGTGCTGTACAGAAACCCAGCCTAAAACCCCAAACAGCAAGCAATGCAGGTGTTGAAGCACATTGGCTAGGAAAAACTTCCTAGAAAGGCAGGAACCTAGGAAGAAACCTAGAGAGAAACCAGGCTCTGAGGGGTGGCCAGTCCTCTTCTGGCTGTGCCGGGTGGAGATTATAACAGAACATGGCCAAGATGTTCAAATGTTCATAAATGACCAGCATGGTCGTATAATAATAAGGCAGAACAGTTGAAACTGGAGCAGCAGCACGGTCAGGTGGACTGGGGACAGCAAGGAGTCATCATGTCAGGTAGTCCTGGGGCATGGTCCTAGGGCTCAGGTCCTCCGGGAGGGGAGGGAGAATGAGAGAATTAGAGAGAGCATACTTAAGACAGGAGAAATACTTCACATATAACAGACTGACCCTAGCCCCCCGACACATAAACTACTGCAGCATAAATACTGGTGGCTGAGACAGGAGGGGTCGGGAGACACTGTGGCCCCATCCGACGATACCCCCGGACAGGGCCAACCAGGCAGGATATAACCCCACCCACTTTGCCAAAGCACAGCCCCCACACCACTAGAGGGATAACTTCAACCACCAACTTACCATCCTGAGACAAGGCCGAGTATAGCCCACGAAGATCTCCTCACGGCACCAAACCGAACAGGAAGATCACGTCAGTGACTCAACCCACTCAAGTGACGCACCCCTCCTAGGGACGGCATGGAAGAACACCAGTAAGCCAGTGACTCAGCTCCTGTGGGAACCGGCCAGGTAGAGACAGCAAGGGCGGTTCGTTGCTCCAGTGCCTTTCCGTTCACCTTCACACCCCTGGGCCAGACCACTCAACCATAGGACGTACTGAAGAGATGAGTCTTCAGTAAAGACTTGAAG
>NC_088410.1:94081252-94151252 GCF_034236695.1 Oncorhynchus nerka
CAGGGGACTGGACGGCCAACGCCAAACAGATCACCAGATCCTGGGTGAGGGACGGACTCAAACCCCGCTGCATCACCAGAGACCTGAAGTGGGGAACCCCTGTACCTCACCCCGACTTCTCTGACAAGGTACCAGACAAACTCAACCTTCAGTAGTTTTCTCTCTCTTTCTCTAGCTCGCTCTCTTTCTCTAGCTCGCTCTCTTTCTCTAGCTCTCTCTTTCTCTAGCTCTCTCTTTCTCTAGCTCTCTCTTTTTCTCTAGCTCTCTCTCTTTCTCTAGCTCTCTCTCTTTCTCTAGCTCTCTCTCTTTCTCTAGCTCTCTCTCTCGTTCTCTAGCTCTCTCTCGTTCTCTAGCTCTCTCTCGTTCTCTAGCTCTCTCTCTCTTTCTCTAGCTCTCTAGCTCTCTCTAGCTCTCTCTCTTTCTCTAGCTCTCTCTCTTTCTCTAGCTCTCTCTCTCTCTCTAGCTCTCTCTCTTTCTCTAGCTCTCTCTCTCGTTCTCTAGCTCTCTCTCTCGTTCTCTAGCTCTCTCTCTCGTTCTCTAGCTCTCTCTCTCGTTCTCTAGCTCGCTCTCGTTCTCTAGCTCTCTTTCTCGTTCTCTAGCTCTCTCTCGTTCTCTAGCTCTCTTTCTCTAGCTCTCTCTCGTTCTCTAGCTCTCTTTCTCTTTCTCTAGCTCTCTCTCGTTCTCTAGCGCTCTCTCTCGTTCTCTAGCTCTCTTTCTCGTTCTCTAGCTCTCTCTCTCTCTCTAGCTCTCTCTCGTTCTCTAGCGCTCTCTCGTTCTCTAGCGCTCTCTCGTTCTCTAGCTCTCTCTCTCGTTCTCTAGCTCTCTCTCTCGTTCTCTAGCTCTCTCTCTCGTTCTCTAGCTCTCTTTCTCTAGCTCTCTCTCGTTCTCTAGCTCTCTAGCTCTCTCTCGTTCTCTAGCTCTCTCTCGTTCTCTTTCTCTAGCTCTCTTGTTCTCGAGCTCTCTCTCTCGTTCTCTAGCTCTCTCTCTCGTTCTCTAGCTCTCTTTCTCTAGCTCTCTCTCGTTCTCTTTCTCTAGCTCTCTCTCGTTCTCTAGCTCTCTCTCGTTCTCTAGCTCTCTCTCGTTCTCTAGCTCTCTCTCGTTCTCTTTCTCTAGCTCTCTCTTTCTCTAGCTCTCTTTCTCTAGCTCTCTTTCTCTAGCTCTCTTTCTCTAGCTCTCTCGTTCTCTTTCTCTAGCTCTCTCTCGTTCTCTTTCTCTAGCTCTCTCTCGTTCTCTAGCTCTCTTTCTCTTTATCTCTCTCTCATTCTCTTGAACACACACACTCTGTTTTCTCTCTCCCCCCCATTCAGGAAGTAATCATCTTCCTCTTCTTTCGTCTCCAGGTGTTCTACGTGTGGTTTGACGCTCCTATTGGTTACCTGTCCATCACAGCCAACTACACTGACCAATGGGAGAAGTGGTGGAAGAACCCACAGCAGGTACAGTGTGTCTACCAATCAGGTCATACTATGTGATGTTTACAGCCTTCTCGTCTCTTTAAACCCAACTCCACCCAGCTGTAGACTTCAGTTCTACAGCCTTCTAGTCTCCCCAGTGGATCAACACTTAATCATATCAAATTCAACTAATCAACTAATTAGCTCAGTCAGGTGTGTTAATTCTGAAAACAATCCTTCATACATTGCAGACATCCAGGACTGAATTTCTGATATATTCCAGACATGTTTGGATCTGTAATTCCTGTATTCTACCACCAGGTAGAGCTGTATAACATGTAATTCCTGTATTCTACCACCAGGTGGAGCTGTATAACATCATGTAATTCCTGTATTCTACCACCAGGTGGAGCTGTATAACATCATGTAATTCCTGTATTCTACCACCAGGTGGAGCTGTATAACATCATGTAATTCCTGTATTCTACCACCAGGTGGAGCGGTATAACATAATGTAATTCCTGTATTCTACCACCAGGTGGAGCGGTATAACATCATGTAATTCCTGTATTCTACCACATCATGTAATTCCTGTATTCTACCACATCATGTAATTCCTGTATTCTACCACCAGGTGGAGCTGTATAACATCATGTAATTCCTGTATTCTACCACATCATGTAATTCCTGGATTCTACCACCAGGTGGAGCTGTATAACTTCATGGCCAAGGACAATGTTCCGTTCCACAGTGTGGTGTTCCCCTGCTCTCTACTGGGAGCACAGGACAACTATACACTGGTCAACCACCTGGTGGCTACAGGTAACATACACACACACACACACACACACACATACATACATACATACATACATACACACACACACACACACACACACACACACACACACACACACACACACACACACACACACACACACATACATACATACATACATGCATACACACAAAGGGCTTTAGTGTTGGTGAAACTTGAAATCCTTATTAATATTACAGACAATACATTTCATATTTTAGATATTTCATTTTTAGTTTTCCCACTGCGGTTGTTGACTGTTCATGTTAAGCCGTTGTTACCCAGTTGAATCCACTTGCCGTTGTCAGTCGTGGTGGATAAGATGAAATGAACCACGTGTCGGTGTTTCCTCTCAGAGTACCTGAACTACGAGGACACCAAGTTCTCTAAGAGTCGAGGTGTTGGTGTGTTTGGTGACATGGCCAAGGATACGGGCATCCCCTCTGACGTGTGGCGATTCTACCTGCTGTACCTCCGTCCCGAGGGACAGGACTCGGCCTTCTCCTGGGTCGACATGGCCACCAAGAACAACTCTGAGCTGCTCAATAACCTGGGCAACTTCATCAACAGGTACTGTAGCAGGACAGGTAGAGGATGGGCCTCAACAGGTTCTGGGTCAGAAGAGGTAGAGCCTGGGTTTCAACAGGTTCTGTAGCAGGAGAGGTAGAGGCTGGGTCTGTAGCAGGAGAGGTAGAGGCTGGGTCTGTAGCAGGAGAGGTAGAGGCTGGGACTTAACAGGTTCTGTAGCAGGAGAGGTAGAGGATGGGTTTCAACAGGTTCTGTAGCAGGAGAGGTAGAGGCTGGGTCTGTAGCAGGAGAGGTAGAGGCTGGGTCTGTAGCAGGAGAGGTAGAGGCTGGGTCTGTAGCAGGAGCGGTAGAGGCTGGGACTCAACAGGTTCTGTAGCAGGAGAGGTAGAGACTGGGACTCAACAGGTTCTGTAGCAGGAGAGGTAGAGGCTGGGACTCAACAGGTTCTGTAGCAGGAGAGGTAGAGGCTGGGTCTGTAGCAGGAGAGGTAGAGGCTGGGTCTGTAGCAGGAGAGGTAGAGGCTGGGTCTGTAGCAGGAGCGGTAGAGGCTGGGACTCAACAGGTTCTGTAGCAGGAGAGGTAGAGACTGGGACTCAACAGGTTCTGTAGCAGGAGAGGTAGAGGCTGGGACTCAACAGGTTCTGTAGCAGGAGAGGTAGAGGCTGGGTCTGTAGCAGGAGAGGTAGAGGCTGGGTCTGTAGCAGGAGAGGTAGAGGATGGGTTTCAACAGGTTCTGTAGCAGGAGAGGTAGAGCCTGGGTCTGTAGCAGGAGAGGTAGAGCCTGGGTCTGTAGCAGGAGAGGTAGAGGCTGGGTCTGTAGCAGGAGAGGTAGAGGATGGGTTTCAACAGGTTCTGTAGCAGGAGAGGTAGAGCCTGGGTCTGTAGCAGGAGAGGTAGAGCCTGGGTCTGTAGCAGGAGAGGTAGAGGCTGGGTCTGTAGCAGGAGAGGTAGAGGCTGGGTCTGTAGCAGGAGAGGTAGAGGCTGGGTCTGTAGCAGGAGAGGTAGAGGCTGGGTCTGTAGCAGGAGAGGTAGAGGCTGGGTCTGTAGCAGGAGAGGTAGAGGCTGGGTCTGTAGCAGGAGAGGTAGAGGCTGGGTCTGTAGCAGGAGAGGTAGAGGCTGGGTCTGTAGCAGGAGAGGTAGAGGCTGGGTCTGTAGCAGGAGAGGTAGAGCCTGGGTCTGTAGCAGGAGAGGTAGAGGCTGGGTCTGTAGCAGGAGAGGTAGAGGCTGGGTCTGTAGCAGGAGAGGTAGAGGCTGGGTCTGTAGCAGGAGGGGTAGAGGCTGGGTCTGTAGCAGGAGAGGTAGAGGCTGGGTCTGTAGCAGGAGGGGTAGAGGCTGGGTCTGTAGCAGGAGAGGTAGAGGCTGGGTCTGTAGCAGGAGAGGTAGAGGCTGGGTCTGTAGCAGGAGAGGTAGAGGCTGGGTCTGTAGCAGGAGAGGTAGAGGCTGGGTCTGTAGCAGGAGAGGTAGAGGCTGGGTCTGTAGCAGGAGAGGTAGAGGCTGGGTCTGTAGCAGGAGAGGTAGAGGCTGGGTCTGTAGCAGGAGAGGTAGAGGCTGGGTCTGTAGCAGGAGAGGTAGAGGCTGGGTCTGTAGCAGGAGAGGTAGAGGCTGGGTCTGTAGCAGGAGAGGTAGAGGCTGGGTCTGTAGCAGGAGAGATAGAGGCTGGGTCTGTAGCAGGAGAGGTAGAGGCTGGGTCTGTAGCAGGAGAGGTAGATGCTGGGTCTGTAGCAGGAGAGGTAGATGCTGGGTCTGTAGCAGGAGAGGTAGATGCTGGGTCTGTAGCAGGAGAGGTAGAGGCTGGGTCTGTAGCAGGAGAGGTAGAGGCTGGGTCTGTAGCAGGAGAGGTAGAGGCTGGGTCTGTAGCAGGAGAGGTAGAGGCTGGGTCTGTAGCAGGAGAGGTAGAGGCTGGGTCTGTAGCAGGAGAGGTAGAGGCTGGGTCTGTAGCAGGAGAGGTAGAGGCTGGGTCTGTAGCAGGAGAGGTAGAGGCTGGGTCTGTAGCAGGAGAGGTAGAGGCTGGGTCTGTAGCAGGAGAGGTAGAGGACAAACAGCTGAATCTCTAAACCTGGAAATGTGTCATTTATTATTCAGGTTGTTGTGTTTTATTTTAAATCGTTAAATAAATGATAAGTATTGGAATTAATCATTTAAGCCCATCTAAGTGCTGAAGTCAACACATTGGGAAATGTAAGGAATTGCTTGTGATGAACTCTCTCTCCCCCCCCTCCCTCTCTCTCTCTCTCTCTCTTCCTCCCTCTCTTCCCCCTCCTCCGTCCCTTCCTCCGTCCCTCTCTCTCTCTCTCTTCTTCGTCCCTCTCTTCCTCCCTCTCCCTCCCTCCCTCCCTCTCTCTCTCTCTCTCTTCCTCCCTCTCCCTCCTCCCTCTCTCTCTCCCTCTTTCCTCCCCTCTCCTCCCTCCCTCCCTCTCTTCCTCCCTCCCTCCCTCTCTTCCTCCCCTCTCCTCCCTCTCTTCCTCCCCTCTCCTCCCTCCCTCCCTCTCTTCCTCCCCTCTCCTCCCTCCCCTCCCTCTCTTCCTCCCCTCTCCTCCCTCCCCTCCCTCTCTTCCTCCCCTCTCCCTCCCCCTCTCTCTCCCTCTCTTCCTCCCCTCTCCTCCCTCCCTCCCTCTCTCCTCCTCTCCTCTCTTCCTCCCCTCTCCTCCCTCCCTCTCTCCTCTCCTCTCTTCCTCCCCTCTCCTCCCTCCCTCCCTCTCCTCCCCCTCTCCTCTCTTCCTCTCCCTCTCCTCCCTCCCTCCCCCTCTCTCCTCCCCTCTCCTCTCTCCTCCCCTCTCCTCTCTTCCTCCCCTCTCCTCCCTCCCTCCCCTCCTCTTCCTCTCCTCCCTCCCTCCCTCTCTTCCTCCCCTCTCCTCTCTTCCTCCCCCTCTCCTCCCTCCCTCCCTCTCTCCTCCCCTCTCCTCTCTTCCTCCCCTCTCCTCCCTCCCTCCCTCTCTCCTCCCCTCTCCTCTCTCCTCCCCTCTCCTCTCTTCCTCCCTCTCCTCCCTCCTTCCCTCTCTTCCTCTCCTCTCCTCCCTCCCTCCCTCTCTTCCTCCCCTCTCCTCTCTTCCTCCCCTCTCCTCCCTCCCCCCCCCACCTCCCTCTCTCAGGGCTGGTATGTTTGTCAGTAAGTTCTTTGAGAGCTGTGTCCCTGCCATGGCTCTTCAGCAGGATGACAAGAGACTGTTGGCTCAGGTGGGATGGGAGCTGAAGCAGTACATTAACCTCATGGACAGAGTCAAGTAAGAACAAGTTGTTAAAATGCTGCTCGTCTCACACACACACACACTTGCACTGACACAGTTTTAGGAGTGTCTGAAAAGAATGGAGAGTTGATGTTGAAGTCTATATTTTGTGTCGTGGTCTGGAGAGTTGATGTTGAAGTTTATATTTTGTGTCGTGGTCTGGAGAGTTGATGTTGAAGTTTATATTTTGTGTCGTGGTCTGGAGAGTTGATGTTGAAGTTTATATTTTGTGTCGTGGTCTGGAGAGTTGATGTTGAAGTTTATATTTTGTGTCGTGGTCTGGAGAGTTGATGTTTACATTTACATTACATTTAAGTCATTTAGCAGACGCTCTTATCCAGAGCGACTTACAAATGTTGAAGTTTTTATTTTGTGTCGTGGTCTGGAGAGTTGATGTTGAAGTTTATATTTTGTGTCGTGGTCTGGAGAGTTGATGTTGAAGTTTATATTTTGTGTCTTGGTCTGGAGAGTTGATGTTGAAGTTTATATTTTGTGTCTTGGTCTGGAGAGTTGATGTTGAAGTTTATATTTTGTGTCTTGGTCTGGAGAGTTGATGTTGAAGTTTATATTTTGTGTCTTGGTCTGGAGAGTTGATGTTGAAGTTTATATTTTGTGTCTTGGTCTGGAGAGTTGATGTTGAAGTTTATATTTTGTGTCTTGGTCTGGAGAGTTGATGTTGAAGTTTATATTTTGTGTCTTGGTCTGGAGAGTTGATGTTGAAGTTTATATTTTGTGTCTTGGTCTGGAGAGTTGATGTTGAAGTTTATATTTTGTGTCGTGGTCTGGAGAGTTGATGTTGAAGTTTATATTTTGTGTCGTGGTCTGGAGAGTTGATGTTGAAGTTTATATTTTGTGTCGTGGTCTGGAGAGTTGATGTTGAAGTTTATATTTTGTGTCTTGGTCTGGAGAGTTGATGTTGAAGTCTATATTTTGTGTCTTGGTCTGGAGAGTTGATGTTGAAGTCTATATTTTGTGTCTTGGTCTGGAGAGTTGATGTTGAAGTCTATATTTTGTGTCTTGGTCTGGAGAGTTGATGTTGAAGTTTATATTTTGTGTCTTGGTCTGGAGAGTTCGTGTTGAAGCAGCACCACCATAATGTACAACACACTTTGAAATAAGTGTTGCTGATTCTGTTCTGTTCACCCTATCAGGATCTGTTCTGTTCACCCTATCAGGTTCTGTTCTGTTCACCCTATCAGGTTCTGTTCTGTTCTGTTCACCCTATCAGGTTCTGTTCTGTTCACCCTATCAGGTTCTGTTCTGTTCTGTTCACCCTATCAGGTTCTGTTCTGTTCACCCTATCAGGTTCTGTTCTGTTCACCCTATCAGGTTCTGTTCTGTTCACCCTATCAGGTTCTGTTCTGTTCACCCTATCAGGTTCTGTTCTGTTCACCCTATCAGGATCTGTTATGTTCACCCTATCAGGTTCTGTTCTGTTCACCCTATCAGGTTCTGTTCTGTTCTGTTCACCCTATCAGGATCTGTTCTGTTCACCCTATCAGGTTCTGTTCTGTTCACCCTATCAGGTTCTGTTCTGTTCACCCTATCAGGTTCTGTTCTGTTCTGTTCACCCTATCAGGATCTGTTCTGTTCTGTTCACGCTATCAGGATCCGTGATGCCCTGAAGTGTATCCTCAACATCTCTCGCCACGGTAACCAGTACATCCAGGTCAACGAACCCTGGAAGAAAATTAAAGGAGACGAAACAGACAGGTCTGTCTGTCTGTCTGTCTGTCTGTCTGTCTGTCTGTCTCTCTCTCTCTACAGGTCACACATCTTACTGCTGTGATGCACGCTGTGGAATTTCAACCAGTAGATATGGGAGTTTATCAAAATTGGATTTGTTTCCAAATTATTTTTGTGGATCTGTGTGATCTGGGGGGAATATGTCTCTCTAATATGGTTAAACATTTAGCAGGAGGTTAGGAAGTGCAGCTCAGTTTCCACCTCATTTTGTGGGCAGTGAGCACATAGCCTGTCTTCTCTTGAGAGCCAGGTCTGCCTACGGCGGCCTTTCTCAATAGCAAGGCTATGCTCACTGAGTCTGTACATAGTCAAAGCTTTCCTTAAGTTTGGGTCAGTCACAGTGGTCAGGTATTCTGCCACTGTGTACTCTCTGTGTAGGGCCAAATAGCATTCTAGTTTGCTCTGTTTTTGTTAATTCTTTCCAATGTGTCAAGTAATTATCTTTTTGTTTTCTCATGATTTGGTTGGGTCTAATCGTGCTGTTGTCCTGGGGCTCTGTGGGGTGTGTTTGTGTTTGTGAACAGAGCCCCAGGACCAGCTTGCTTAGGGGACTCTTCTCCAGGTTCATCTCTCTGTAGGTGATGGCTCTGTAGGGTGTGTTTGTGTTTGTGAACAGAGCCCCAGGACCAGCTTGCTTAGGGGACTCTTCTCCAGGTTCATCTCTCTGTAGGGTGTGTTTGTGAACAGAGCCCCAGGACCAGCTTGCTTAGGGGACTCTTCTCCAGGTTCATCTCTCTGTAGGTGATGGCTCTGTAGGGTGTGTTTGTGTTTGTGAACAGAGCCCCAGGACCAGCTTGCTTAGGGGACTCTTCTCCAGGTTCATCTCTCTGTAGGGTGTGTTTGTGAACAGAGCCCCAGGACCAGCTTGCTTAGGGACTCTTCTCCAGGTTCATCTCTGTAGGTGATGGCTCTGTAGGGTGTGTTTGTGTTTGTGAACAGAGCCCCAGGACCAGCTTGCTTAGGGGACTCTTCTCCAGGTTCATCTCTCTGTAGGGTGTGTTTGTGAACAGAGCCCCAGGACCAGCTTGCTTAGGGGACTCTTCTCCAGGTTCATCTCTCTGTAGGTGATGGCTCTGTGGGGTGTGTTTGTGTTTGTGAACAGAGCCCCAGCACCAGCTGGCAGAGGGGACTCTTCTCCAGGTTCATCTCTCTGTAGGTGATGGCTCTGTGGGGTGTGTTTGTGTTTGTGAACAGAGCCCCAGCACCAGCTGGCAGAGGGGACTCTTCTCCAGGTTCATCTCTCTGTAGGGTGTGTTTGTGAACAGAGCCCCAGGACCAGCTTGCTTAGGGGACTCTTCTCCAGGTTCATCTCTCTGTAGGTGATGGCTTTGTTATGGAAGGTTTGGGAATCGCTTCCTTTTAGGTGGTTGTAGAATTTAACGGCTCTTTTCTGGATTTTGATCATTAGCGGGTATCGGCCTAATTCTGCTCTGCATGCAGAGTCTCAATTTGGTTTTCGTCTCATTTTGTAAATTCTTGGTTGGTGAGCGGACCCCAGACCTCACAACCATAAAGGGCAATAGGTTCTATAATTGATTCAAGTATTTTTTTAGCCAGATCCTTAATTGGCATGTTGACTTTTCTCTCTCTTTCACTCTGTCCCTCTCTCTCTCAGTAATGCCCTCCCTCCCTCTCTCTCTCAGTAATGCCCTCCCTCCCTCTCTCTCTCAGTAATGCCCTCCCTCCCTCTCTCTCTCAGTAATGCCCCCCCCCCCTCTCTCTCTCAGTAATGCCCTCCCCTCTCTCTCTCAGTAATGCCCTCCTCCCTCTCTCTCAGTAATGCCCTCCCCTCTCTCTCTCAGTAATGCCCTCCCCCTCTCTCTCTCAGTAATGCCCTCCCTCCCTCTCTCTCTCAGTAATGCCCTCCCTCTCTCTCTCAGTAATGCCCTCCCTCCCTCTCTCTCTCAGTAATGCCCTCCCTCCCTCTCTCTCTCAGTAATGCCCTCCCCCTCTCTCTCTCAGTAATGCCCCCCCCCTCCCTCTCTCTCTCAGTAATGCCCTCCCTCCCTCTCTCTCTCAGTAATGCCCTCCCTCCCTCTCTCTCTCAGTAATGCCCTCCCCTCTCTCTCTCAGTAATGCCCCCCCCCTCTCTCTCTCAGTAATGCCCTCCCTCCCTCTCTCTCTCAGTAATGCCCTCCCCCTCTCTCTCTCAGTAATGCCCTCCCCTCTCTCTCTCAGTAATGCCCCCTCCCTCTCTCTCTCTCTCAGTAATGCCCTCCCTCCCTCTCTCTCTCAGTAATGCCCTCCCTCCCTCTCTCTCTCAGTAATGCCCTCCCTCCCTCTCTCTCAGTAATGCCCTCCCCTCTCTCTCTCAGTAATGCCCCCCCTCCCTCTCTCTCTCAGTAATGCCCTCCCTCCCTCTCTCTCTCAGTAATGCCCTCCCTCCCTCTCTCTCTCAGTAATGCCCTCCCCCTCTCTCTCTCAGTAATGCCCCCCTCCCTCTCTCTCTCAGTAATGCCCCCCCCCCCTCTCTCTCTCTCAGTAATGCCCCCCCTCCCTCTCTCTCTCAGTAATGACCTCCCTCCCTCTCTCTCTCAGTAATGCCCTCCCTCCCTCCCTCTCTCTCAGTAATGCCCTTCCTCCCCTCTCTCTCTCTGTGAATGTGGCGTGCCTGCTGTCCCCCTCTCTCTCTCAGTAATGCCACCCCCCTCTCTTCCAGGCAGCGATCGGGTACAGTGACCGGTGTGTCTGTGAATGTGGCGTGCCTGCTGTCCCCTCTCTCTCTCAGTAATGCCCCCTCTCTTCCAGGCAGCGATCGGGTACAGTGACCGGTGTGTCTGTGAATGTGGCGTGCCTGCTGTCCCCTCTCTCAGTAATGCCCCCCTCTCTTCCAGGCAGCGATCGGGTACAGTGACCGGTGTGTCTGTGAATGTGGCGTGCCTGCTGTCCGTCATGCTCCAGCCCTACATGCCAACGGTCAGTCAGACCATCCGCCAGCAGCTGAACGCTCCGCCCTCCGTTACCGGGACCCTGCTGCAGGGCACAGGGAACTTTGTCTGCTCTCTGCCCGCCGGGCATCACATTGGCACGGTGAGGAGAGATCGGTTAGATATGAACACATTGGCACGGTGAGGAGAGATCTGTTAGATGTGAACACATTGGCACAGTGAGGAGAGATCTGTTAGATGTGAACACATTGGCACGGTGAGGAGAGATCTGTTAGATGTGAACACATTGGCACGGTGAGGAGAGATCTGTTAGATGTGAACACATTGGCACGGTGAGGAGAGATCTGTTAGATGTGAACACATTGGCACGGTGAGGAGAGATCTGTTAGATGTGAACACATTGGCACGGTGAGGAGAGATCTGTTAGATATGAACACATTGGCACGGTGAGGAGAGATGTGTTAGATATGAACACATTGGCACAGTGAGGAGAGATCTGTTAGATATGAACACATTGGCACAGTGAGGAGAGATCTGTTAGATGTGAACACATTGGCACAGTGAGGAGAGATCTGTTAGATGTGAACACATTGGCACAGTGAGGAGAGATCTGTTAGATGTGAACACATTGGCACAGTGAGGAGAGATCTGTTAGATGTGAACACATTGGCACGGTGAGGAGAGATCTGTTAGATGTGAACACATTGGCACAGTGAGGAGAGATCTGTTAGATGTGAACACATTGGCACAGTGAGGAGAGATCTGTTAGATATGAACACATTGGCACGGTGAGGAGAGATCTGTTAGATATGAACACATTGGCACGGTGAGGAGAGATCTGTTAGATGTGAACACATTGGCACGGTGAGGAGAGATCTGTTAGATGTGAACACATTGGCACGGTGAGGAGAGATCTGTTAGATGTGAACACATTGGCACGGTGAGGAGAGATCGGTTAGATGTGAACACATTGGCACGGTGAGGAGAGATCTGTTAGATATGAACACATTGGCACGGTGAGGAGAGATCGGTTAGATGTGAACACATTGGCACGGTGAGGAGAGATCTGTTAGATATGAACAGAGGGAAATTAATCATGTGTTCCATTATATTTCTACGATGTTGATGTTGATTAGAGACTCAGTAGCTCTTAGCAGTATAATCTTCTTGATGTTGATTAGAGACTCAGTAGCTCTTAGCAGTATAATCTTCTTGTCTTGGAGACATTTGGGCATTTTAAACATATTTTTATTTTTATATATATATCAGTAATCAGTATATATATAGACATATTACTATGTCTGATTTTGTACTATAAAGTTGTCTAAATTCCAACTCCTTCATGTCCCTGTCTCGCTCTGTCCCTGTCTCTCTCTATCCCTGTCTCTCTCTGTCCCTGTCTCTCTCTGTCCCTGTCTCTCTCTGTCCCTGTCTCTCTCTGTCTCTCTCTGTCCCTGTCTCTCTCTGTCCCTGTCTCTCTCTGTCCCTGTCTCTCTCTGTCCCTGTCTCTGTCTCTCCCTGTCTCTGTCTCTCCCTGTCTCTGTCTCTCTCTATCCCTGTCTCTCTCTGTCCCTGTCTCTCTCTGTCCCTGTCTCTCTCTGTCCCTGTCTCTCTCTGTCCCTGTCTCTCTCTGTCCCTGTCTCTCTCTGTCCCTGTCTCTCCCTGTCTCTCTCTGTCCCTGTCTCTCTCTGTCTCTGTCTCTCTCTGTCCCTGTCTCTCTCTGTCCCTGTCTCTCTCTGTCCCTGTCTCTCTCTGTCCCTGTCTCTGTCTCTCTCTGTCCCTGTCTCTCTCTGTCCCTGTCTCTCTCTGTCTCTCTCTGTCCTTGTCTCTCTCTGTCCCTGTCTCTCTCTGTCCCTGTCTCTCTCTGTCTCTGTCTCTCTCTGTCCCTGTCTCTCTCTGTCTCTCTCTGTCCCTGTCTCTCTGTCCCTGTCTCTCTCTGTCCCTGTCTCTCTCTGTCCCTGTCTCTCTCTGTCCCTGTCTCTCTCTGTCCCTGTCTCTCTCTGTCTGTCCCTGTCTCTCTCTGTCCCTGTCTCTCTCTGTCCCTGTCTCTCTCTGTCTCTGTCTCTCCCTGTCTCTGTCCCTCTCTGTCTCTGTCTCTCTGTCTCTCTCTCTCTGTCTCTCTCTGTCCCTGTCTCTCTCTGTCCCTGTCTCTCTCTGTCCCTGTCTCTCTCGGTCCCTGTCTCTCTCTGTCCCTGTCTGTCCCTGTCTCTCTCTGTCCCTGTCTCTCTCTGTCCCTGTCTCTCTCTGTCCCTGTCTGTCCCTGTCTCTCCCTGTCTCTCTCTGTCCCTGTCTCTCCCTGTCTCTCTCTCTGTCCCTCTCTGTCCCTGTCTCTCTCTGTCCCTGTCTCTCCCTGTCTCTCTCTGTCCCTGTCTCTCCCTGTCCCTGTCTCTCCCTGTCCCTGTCTCTCTCTGTCCCTGTCTCTCTCTGTCCCTGTCTCTCTCTGTCTCTCTCTGTCCCTGTCTCTCTCTGTCCCTGTCTCTCTCTGTCCCTGTCTGTCCCTGTCTCTCCCTGTCCCTGTCTCTCTCTGTCCCTGTCCCTGTCTCTCCCTGTCTCTCTCTCTGTCCCTCTCTGTCCCTGTCTCTCCCTGTCCCTGTCTCTCTCTGTCCCTGTCTCTCCCTGTCCCTGTCTCTCTCTGTCCCTGTCTCTCTCTGTCCCTGTCTCTCTCTGTCCCTGTCTCTCTCTGTCCCTGTCTCTCTCTGTCCCTGTCTCTCTCTCTGTCCCTGTCTCTCTCTCTGTCCCTGTCTCTCCCTGTCTCTCTCTCTGTCCCTGTCTCTCTCTGTCCCTGTCTCTCTCTCTGTCTCTGTCCCTGTCTCTCTCTGTCTCTCTCTCTCTCTGTCCCTGTCTCTCTCTGTCCCTGTCTCGCTCTGTCCCTGTCTCGCTCTGTCCCTGTCTCGCTCTGTCCCTGTCTCGCTCTGTCCCTGTCTCGCTCTGTCCCTGTCTCTCTCTCTGTCCCTGTCTCTCCCTGTCTCTCTCTCTGTCCCTGTCTCTCTCTGTCTCTCCCTGTCTCTCTCGCTCTCTCACTCCGCCGCACGCAGGTCAGCCCGTTGTTCCAGAAACTAGAGTCCGAACAGATTGAGTCTCTGAAGAAGAGGTTTGGAGGACAGCAGGTCAGTACAGTGGTGAAGGTTAAGCGATGACAGACTAAAATAGTGTAAATTAGATACTGGTAGTGAAAGGAACATTTACTTGAACCAAAAAGAGTGTTTTTTATACAATTCCAGGATGGTTACTTTGATATTTCAACAGGTAGGTAGATGAAATGCCAAACGGACAACGGTCATATTGTTCAGTGGTATTGTCCTCAGACAGTGCTGCTCTCTTAGCTTAGTGTATTATAATAAGAATTATATTATAAGGCTCAAGACGGTTCAAGAAGGGGTGCGTTGGCGTACCTTGAATAGGTGCAGGGGAATCGATATCCTCTCCTCCTCCATCCCTCCTCAAATCCACAGTGGCAGGGCAGCCGTTTTGTTTTTTTTTAAATTCAGGAGTGGGCCTTTTATCTAAATCTTGTCCTCAATCCCTCCTTCCAGCCAGAGGAGGAAGAAGAAGCCAAACCGAAGGTATCTCACCTTGCTGTGTGTTCTGTATGGAGTGATACAATTACTGTAGACACTTAACATTACTGTAGACACTTAATGCTCCATATTACTGTAGACACTGTTAACACTCCATATTACTGTAGACACTGTTAACACTCCAGTGTTGAGTGAAAGAGCGGGAAGACTGAGGAACAAAGGGAAAATCTGTGCTATCGTAAATACAATATCCTATGCATTCTAAATTACTGCCCATTTGGAAAAGGAAAATGCAATAAATATTTACTCTGAGCTGCGCTTTAATAGGTTAGTGGTAGATGGAAGGCCGTGTTGCCCAACAGAGTCCTTTGTCCTTTGAAGAGTGTCTCTGGTGGTGAACGGGATACGTTGTAGTGTCGTCATTGTGTGGTAGATGGGATACTCTGTCCTTTCCTAGCCCACATTTTCAGCTGCTGTTGCTAACTCAACGGCTAGGAGGTATCACTTCTGTAGCGAATAAGAGTTCAAAGTTCATACCATTCGCAAACCAAAGCTCACGCTGAGGTTGGCTTCGTTCTGTAGTTGACATGTTAGTCCTTTTCAACATATGGACCGCCATCCTCGGAACAGGAGGTTATATTGTCGTCAAGGCTTTATATAGGAAAGGAGAGGAGGGCGTGTTTCATTGGTTATAACCAATGTCTCTTCACGTGGGTGGGCCACTGATTGAGCCCTAACTTACTGAAAACCCAAATCTCTCATTTGGAAGCTAAAATTACATTTGAATCTTTTCACCAATAATTTCATATTCAAACATATTTCAATTGAACAACAATTCCATGTGAATCCGATAACTCTGATGTGTAGACTTGCCACTGTAGAGTTTGTCATCTTATCATTGATGAGAATGTCTCAGATGACAACCGAACTGACATCATATTCATTAAGTACCACCACATATGTTCAATTGGTCGGATTACCAGAATATAGTTCACCCCCCCCCCCCCCCCCCCCCTGATGTTCCCAGAATCTCTATGTTTACCAAAGGATTTTCAATAGTCACATCAGTAGGGTAGAGAGAGGAAAAAGAGGGGGTATTTATGACTGTCATAAACCCCCAGGCCAACGTCACGACACTGTTAACACTCCATATTACTGTTAACACTCCATATTACTGTAGACACTGTTAACACTCCATATTACTGTAGACACTGTTAACACTCCATATTACTGTAGACACTGTTAACACTCCATATTGGTGTTCCGTTCATGTGTGGCCCATATTGGTGTTCCGTTCATGTGTGGCCCTATTGGTGTTCCGTTCATGTGTGGCCCATATTGGTGTTCCATTCATGTGTGGCCCATATTGGTGTTCCGTTCATGTGTGGCCCATATTGGTGTTCCGTTCATGTGTGGCCCATATTGGTGTTCCGTTCATGTGTGGCCCATATTGGTGTTCCGTTCATGTGGGCCCATATTGGTGTTCCGTTCATGTGTGGCCCATATGTTTTCATTAATGCACACTAACTCATACTAAACAATTAGATTTTATCGCTCCGGATAAAATAAGAAAATGTGTGCTTTTATTTAATTTATTTTTGAGGGAATGAAAATGTCTTAGTTTTGTTGTTCCCATTAACTCATTAACATTGTATGATAGCTTTCTTAACAACAAATGTTTATTTTCTGAGAATGAAATGTACTAGTGATTGTTGGAGAAGAATTGCTTAACATCTGAAACCCGTCTATTCTAGCCAAAGACGACAGCCCAGCCTGATGTCAACGCCCAGCCTGCCACGACCCCAGCTTCAGGTCCGGCTGCTCAGACTGCAGTGAACGGCGCAGACACTGAGAGAGCCAGGGAGTTAACACTGGCTGTGGCAGAACAGGTAAGATGGGGGGGGGGACGAATGTAACGAATTAGGAATTAGGGGTGAAACAATGGAAGTTTAAGCAATTAAATAATCGTCCGTCCCCTAAGACAGTTACAGAGTACATGATTTTCTTCCCAGATGTCTCGTTTGTATGCCGTCCTGGTATTGGGATATGTTCCCAATGTGGGATATTGTGTAATGTGGATGATTCCTGATGCTCACGTTACCTCTCGATCAAATATCGAAACGTGATATTGGTCCTGATGACTGACTCTTCTATTCTACATTATTTCTGCTCCACGGTGAGACGTGGTTCATTAATTAACTGTTGGTAATGTCGTCAGACCAGGGGGAAGGTGTTCACTAAGAAGGTGCTAACTGACTAGTTGGTAATGTGATGTCAGTCTGACCTGTTCTGTCTACCAGGGAGAAGGTGTTCATTAATTAACTGACTAGTTGGTAATGTCGTGATGTCAGTCTGACCTGTTGTCTACCAGGGGAGAAGGTGTTCATTAATTAACTGACTAGTTGGTAATGCTTCAGGGGGAGAAGGTGCTCAGTCTGACCTGTTGTCTACCAGGGAGAGAAGGTGTTCATTAATTAACTGACTAGTTGGTAATGTCGTCAGTCTGACCTGTTGTCTACCAGGGAGAGAAGGTGTTCATTAATTAACTGACTAGTTGGTAATGATGTCAGTCTAACCTGCTCTCTGCTCTCTACCAGGGGGAGAAGGTGCTAGTTGGTAATGTCGTCAGTCTAACCTGCTCTCTGCTCTCTACCAGGGGGAGAAGGTGCTAGTTGGTAATGTCGTCAGTCTAACCTGCTCTCTGTCAGGGGGAGAAGGTGCTAGTTGGTAATGTCGTCAGTCTAACCTGCTCTCTACCAGGGGGAGAAGGTGCTAGTTGGTAATGTCGTCAGTCTAACCTGCTCTCTACCAGGGGGAGAAGGTGCTAGTTGGTAATGTCGTCAGTCTAACCTGCTCTCTGCTCTCTACCAGGGGGAGAAGGTGCTAGTTGGTAATGTCGTCAGTCTAACCTGCTCTCTGCTCTCTACCAGGGGGAGAAGGTGCTAGTTGGTAATGTCGTCAGTCTAACCTGCTCTCTGCTCTCTACCAGGGGGAGACGGTGCTAGTTGGTAATGTCGTCAGTCTAACCTGCTCTCTGCTCTCTACCAGGGGGAGAAGGTGCTAGTTGGTAATGATGTCAGTCTAACCTGCTCTCTGCTCTCTAACAGGGGGAGAAGGTGCTAGTTGGTAATGTCGTCAGTCTAACCTGTTGTCTACTAGGGGGAGAAGGTGCTAGTTCGTAATGTCGTCAGTCTAACCTGCTCTCTGCTCTCTACCAGGGGGAGAAGGTGCTAGTTGGTAATGTCGTCAGTCTAACCTGCTCTCTACCAGGGGGAGAAGGTGCTAGTTGGTAATGTCGTCAGTCTAACCTGCTCTCTACCAGGGGGAGACGGTGCTAGTTGGTAATGATGTCAGTCTAACCTGCTCTCTGCTCTCTACCAGGGGGAGAAGGTGCTAGTTGGTAATGTCGTCAGTCTAACCTGCTCTCTGCTCTCTACCAGGGGGAGAAGGTGCTAGTTGGTAATGTCGTCAGTCTAACCTGCTCTCTACCAGGGGGAGACGGTGCTAGTTGGTAATGATGTCAGTCTAACCTGCTCTCTACCAGGGGGAGAAGGTGCTAGTTGGTAATGTCGTCAGTCTAACCTGCTCTCTAACAGGGGGAGAAGGTGCTAGTTGGTAATGTCGTCAGTCTGACCTGCTCTCTACCAGGGGGAGAAGGTCCGGACCCTGAAGGGCCAGAAGGCAGAGAAAACTGTGATTGGAGCAGAGGTCACCAAACTACTGGACCTGAAGAAACAGCTGTCCCTGGCTGAGGGAAAGGACCCAGAACCAGTGCTGACAAAAGGCAAGAAGAACGCCCAGCCTGCCACGACCCCAGCTTCAGGTCCGGCTGCTCAGACTGCAGTGAACGGCGCAGACGCTGAGAGAGCCAGGGAGTTAACACTGGCTGTGGCAGAACAGGTAAGATGGGGGGGGACGAATGTAACGAATTAGGAATTAGGGGTGAAACAATGAAATAACTGGCCCCTAAGACATGATTTTCACCAGAAATGTCTTGTTACGTTGCCATGCGGGACATAGTCATGTGTAAAGTGACACAACCATAGCATTTCAAGTCATGTCCATGTATCCATGGGTGGGCTTGAGGTAATGAGGACTATCTAGCTGGTATTAATGACCCGACTTCACATAACACGCCCAATAAGGGCACAAACCACTGTTTTTCAATAGAGAACTAAGTTTCAATTACGTAAATGGCTACAGTGAGCTAACTGTTACCCACTTCTACACCTGACCCCTCAGCCAGCTAACTTCTACACCTGACCCCTCAGCCAGCTAACTGTTACCCACTTCTACACCTGACCCCTCAGCCAGCTAACTTCTACACCTGACCCCTCAGCCAGCTAACTGTTACCCACTTCTACACCTGACCCCTCAGCCAGCTAACTTCTACACCTGACCCCTCAGCCAGCTAACTTCTACACCTGACCCCTCAGCCAGCTAACTGTTACCCACTTCTACACCTGGCCCCTCAGCCAGCTAACTTCTACACCTGACCCCTCAGTGAGCTAACTGTTACCCACGTCTATACCTGGCCCCTCAGCCAGCTAACTTCTACACCTGACCCCTCAGTGAGCTAACTGTTACCCACGTCTACACCTGACCCCTCAGCCAGCTAACTGTTACCCACTTCTACACCTGGCCCCTCAGCCAGCTAACTTCTACACCTGACCCCTCAGTGAGCTAACTGTTACCCACGCTAACTGTTACCCACTTCTCTACTGGCCCCTCAGCCAGCTAACTTCTACACCTGACCCCTCAGTGAGCTAACTGTTACCCACTTCTACACCTGACCCCTCAGCCAGCTAACTGTTACCCACTTCTACACCTGACCCCTCAGCCAGCTAACTGTTACCCACTTCTACACCTGACCCCTCAGTGAGCTAACTGTTACCCACTTCTACACCTGACCCCTCAGTGAGCTAACTTCTACACCTGACCCCTCAGCCAGCTAACTTCTACACCTGACCCCTCAGCCAGCTAACTTCTACACCTGACCCATCAGCCAGCTAACTGTTACCCACTTCTACACCTGACCCCTCAGCCAGCTAACTGTTACCCACTTCTACACCTGACCCCTCAGCCAGCTAACTGTTACCCACTTCTCTACCTGACCCCTCAGCCAGCTAACTTCTACACCTGACCCCTCAGCCAGCTAACTGTTACCCACTTCTACACCTGACCCCTCAGCCAGCTAACTGTTACCCACTTCTACACCTGACCCCTCAGCCAGCTAACTGTTACCCACTTCTCTACCTGACCCCTCAGCCAGCTAACTTCTACACCTGACCCCTCAGCCAGCTAACTGTTACCCACTTCTACACCTGGCCCCTCAGTGAGCTATCTGTTACCCACTTCTACACCTGACCCCTCAGCCAGCTAACTTCTACACCTGGCCCCTCAGTGAGCTAACTGTTACCCACTTCTACACCTGGCCCCTGGGTGAGCTTGACACCTTGTGCAGACCAAGTGAAGGGGCCTTTAGATATTGATTTATCAGTTTTTCATGACGACAGTCTAGCTAGTAATGATTTAATTAGTTGATAATACTGACTCACTGTGTTCAACCACTGGGTTATCTATGGCAGGTGGAGAAGGTGTTCATTAATTAACTGACTAGTTGGTAATGTCGTCAGTCTAACCTGTTGTCTACTAGGGGGAGAAGGTGCTAGTTGGTAATGTCGTCAGTCTAACCTGCTCTCTGCTCTCTACCAGGGGGAGAAGGTGCTAGTTGGTAATGTCGTCGGTCTAACCTGCTCTCTGTCAGGGGGAGAAGGTGCTAGTTGGTAATGTCGTCGGTCTAACCTGCTCTCTGTCAGGGGGAGAAGGTGCTAGTTGGTAATGTCGTCAGTCTAACCTGCTCTCTGCTCTCTACCAGGGGGAGACGGTGCTAGTTGGTAATGTCGTCAGTCTAACCTGCTCTCTGCTCTCTACCAGGGGGAGACGGTGCTAGTTGGTAATGTCGTCAGTCTAACCTGCTCTTTGCTCTCTACCAGGGGGAGAAGGTGCTAGTTGGTAATGTCGTCAGTCTAACCTGCTCTCTGCTCTCTAACAGGGGGAGACGGTGCTAGTTGGTAATGTCGTCAGTCTAACCTGCTCTCTGCTCTCTACCAGGGGGAGACGGTGCTAGTTGGTAATGTCATCAGTCTAACCTGCTCTCTGCTCTCTACCAGGGGGAGAAGGTGCTAGTTGGTAATGTCGTCAGTCTAACCTGCTCTCTGCTCTCTAACAGGGGGAGACGGTGCTAGTTGGTAATGTCGTCAGTCTAACCTGCTCTCTACCAGGGGGAGAAGGTGCTAGTTGGTAATGTCGTCAGTCTAACCTGCTCTCTGCTCTCTACCAGGGGGAGAAGGTGCTAGTTGGTAATGTCGTCAGTCTAACCTGCTCTCTGCTCTCTACCAGGGGGAGAAGGTGCTAGTTGGTAATGTCGTCAGTCTAACCTGCTCTCTGCTCTCTACCAGGGGGAGACGGTGCTAGTTGGTAATGTCGTCAGTCTGACCTGCTCTCTACCAGGGGGAGAAGGTGCTAGTTGGTAATGTCGTCAGTCTAACCTGCTCTCTACCAGGGGGAGAAGGTGCTAGTTGGTAATGTCGTCAGTCTAACCTGCTCTCTACCAGGGGGAGAAGGTGCTAGTTGGTAATGTCGTCAGTCTAACCTGCTCTCTACCAGGGGGAGAAGGTGCTAGTTGGTAATGTCGTCAGTCTAACCTGCTCTCTGCCAGGGGGAGAAGGTGCTAGTTGGTAATGTCGTCAGTCTAACCTGCTCTCTAACAGGGGGAGAAGGTGCTAGTTGGTAATGTCGTCAGTCTAACCTGCTCTCTACCAGGGCGAGAAGGTGCTAGTTGGTAATGTCGTCAGTCTAACCTGCTCTCTACCAGGGGGAGACGGTGCTAGTTGGTAATGTCGTCAGTCTAACCTGCTCTCTACCAGGGGGAGAAGGTGCTAGTTGGTAATGTCGTCGGTCTAACCTGCTCTCTGTCAGGGGGAGAAGGTGCTAGTTGGTAATGTCGTCGGTCTAACCTGCTCTCTGTCAGGGGGAGAAGGTGCTAGTTGGTAATGTCGTCAGTCTAACCTGCTCTCTGCTCTCTACCAGGGGGAGACGGTGCTAGTTGGTAATGTCGTCAGTCTAACCTGCTCTCTGCTCTCTACCAGGGGGAGACGGTGCTAGTTGGTAATGTCGTCAGTCTAACCTGCTCTTTGCTCTCTACCAGGGGGAGAAGGTGCTAGTTGGTAATGTCGTCAGTCTAACCTGCTCTCTGCTCTCTAACAGGGGGAGACTGTGCTAGTTGGTAATGTCGTCAGTCTAACCTGCTCTCTGCTCTCTACCAGGGGGAGAAGGTGCTAGTTTGTAATGTCGTCAGTCTGACCTGCTCTCTGCCAGGGGGAGAAGGTGCTAGTTGGTAATGTCGTCAGTCTGACCTGCTCTCTACCAGGGGGAGAAGGTGCTAGTTGGTAATGTCGTCAGTCTAACCTGTTCTCTGCTCTCTACCAGGGGGAGAAGGTCCGGACCCTGAAGGGCCAGAAGGCAGAGAAAACTGTGATTGGAGCAGAGGTCACCAAACTACTGGAACTGAAGAAACAGCTGTCCCTGGCTGAGGGAAAGGACCCAGAACCAGTGCTGACAAAAGGCAAGAAGAAGTGATTAGAAAGAGAGAGAAGACCGAAGAGGCTGGACAAATATGAGAGAAGTAGAGGCAAGATTTGAATAATAATAATAAGAAATATGAGACACACAAACAACATCTGTGACAGGATGGAAGACAACGTTTTGTTGCTTATGGGGACAGAGTAATAGGAAAGATCAGTAATCGAAGAGGGGGGTAAATTGAAAACTGCTACAAAATATTCAGTCAAGACTATTTCTACATCTCTTTACTGGAAGTAGCAGGTTCTAGTAGGCTGCTGGCTCTGTTGGTTCCCCGTCATTTTATAGCGGTATCATGAAGAGATATAAAATGGTGTCGCTGCGACCAGGCTGGTGGCTACGGTTCTACTGTCACTATGCAGCCAGTAGTTCAGGTCAGTGTGTGTAGAACCATGTCTGCATAATGATATTGTAATATTGTTAAATAAAAAGTCATGTTTTTACATATTCCCCATTTCCCATTTATTCAATCAAATAAATACATTTTCTAAAAATAACACTTTTTTTTGTGCAAATTCTGTGATAAATGAATTCAGAAACAGAAGCTGAAATTGTATTATTTTCTTAATTTGACACCTTCAAAAATTAAAGCAATTTGTTTGGACCTGATATGCATCTCACTTTACATTTCAATCAAATAGACATTCTAAGACAATAAAAATGTTTTTAAAGGATTTTATTTGCAACTCTAAACATACAATGACAAAGTACATACAATGTTTCCTTGTAATTTAACATAAATAATTCAACCACTAAACCGATGCATCATTTACAGTGAAATGTTGAATCAATATGGGTTTTATTTCAGTAGAACTGTGTCTGTATAATACAGGAGTATATAAAATATATATATGTGAATCAGGGTAGAGCTCTACATTGTAAATATCACTACCACTAAATTCAGTCAATTTGATAGAAAAAGATGAGCGTTCTCGTTATAAAACTATCCAACGTTCTAGGTATAAAACTATCCAACGTTCTAGGTGTAAAACTATCTAAAACTATCCAACGTTCTAGGTGTAAAACTATCCAACGTTCTAGGTGTAAAACTATCCAACGTTCTAGGTGTAAAACTATCCAACGTTCTAGGTGTAAAACTATCCAACGTTCTAGGTGTAAAACTATCCAACGTTCTAGGTGTAAAACTATCCACGTTCTAGGTGTAAAACTATCCACGTTCTAGGTGTATCCACGCACAGTAAAGCCGTAGCGGCTTATATAAGTACTGAGTTACTGACTGACAAACTTTCCTGAGCTCTATATTACTCCACAAACTGGACACGAAATATTATCTCTGATGGTCTCTGCTGTCTTTAGGTTTGAGGTTGGCGGATAAGGGATAGCCTGGTATTTAGCTACGTTCCCCGGTTGCTTCCCTGGGAAACAAAGGTAGGCTTAGCATTCAGTCAGGTTTAACCAGGCTAGGTAAAGGCTGTCGTGACTATGAAATGCACTGTCCTTGTTTTAGTTCTCACTACCTTCATACTAGGAATGAGTCCAACACAAGTTTGTCAGAATCGCTTCGTTGACGGAGCCCGATCAATAAAAATTTCTGCCAAACCCCCAAACCAATAACTCCTGGCAATGGGAAAAAATCACTTTAATTGTTTTTTTTCGATTAGCCATAATTTTGGAATCAATGCCGACACCCCGAAACAAATCTGAATTTTTACTAATCACTTCACTAGGCTTAACGAGCAAAACGCTCAATCACAATCGCATTCATTAGGGCACGCAACAGAAAACGTTTTAAAATGTTTTGCAACATTGTAGTCCCACTTTGTTTCTTTGCATTTGATGCTTAATGAACGTGACCCATGCAACGCTTGGGATAGGTGCTGGTTCACAATCTTCATAGGTAGATGCTTCCGAATCAATTCCTTCATTTTTGGAATCAAAGGCCCCAATCGGTTAATTGAATCTAACCCATCCGTACTTCAAACTGAACTCTGCGCTAGACTGAATAACCTAAACCGCCCAATCATTCGACGTTAGCTAACGCATCGATTTCAAAGATCCTTCCTGAGACGCCCGGCCCTACATGTAGATACAGTACACTGCAACCTCTCAATAGAGAGCATGACCCCATCCACCTTCTGAACCTTTTCCTCCATTACTTTACACCCTGTATGTCCATCTGTGTCTGGACCTCTTCCTCCATTACTTTATACCCTGTATGTCTGGACCTCTTCCTCCATTACTTTACACCCTGTATGTCTGGACCTCTTCCTCCATTACTTTACACCCTGTATGTCTGGACCTCTTCCTCCATTACTTTACACCCTGTATGTCTGGACCTCTTCCTCCATTACTTTACACCCTGTATGTCTGGACCTCTTCCTCCATTACTTTACACCCTGTATGTCTGGACCTCTTCCTCCATTACTTTACACCCTGTATGTCTGGACCTCTTCCTCCATTACTTTACACCCTGTATGTCTGGACCTCTTCCTCCATTACTTTACACCCTGTATGTCTGGACCTCTTCCTCCATTACTTTACACCCTGTATATCCATCTGTGTCTGGACCTCTTCCTCCATTACTTTACACCCTGTATGTCTGGACCTCTTCCTCCATTACTTTACACCCTGTATGTCTGGACCTCTTCCTCCATTACTTTACACCCTGTATGTCCATCTGTGTCTGGACCTCTTCCTCCATTACTTTACACCCTGTATGTCTGGACCTCTTCCTCCATTACTTTACACCCTGTATGTCTGGACCTCTTCCTCCATTACTTTACACCCTGTATGTCTGGACCTCTTCCTCCATTACTTTACACCCTGTATGTCCATCTGTGTCTGGACCTCTTCCTCCATTACTTTACACCCTGTATGTCTGGACCTCTTCCTCCATTACTTTACACCCTGTATGTCTGAACCTCTTCCTCCATTACTTTACACCCTGTATGTCTGGACCTCTTCCTCCATTACTTTACACCCTGTATGTCCACCTTCTGGACCTCTTCCTCCATTACTTTATACCCTGTATGTCTGGACCTCTTCCTCCATTACTTTACACCCTGTATGTCTGGACCTTTTCCTCCATTACTTTACACCCTGTATGTCTGGACCTCTTCCTCCATTACTTTACACCCTGTATGTCTGGACCTTTTCCTCCATTACTTTACACCCTGTATGTCTGGACCTTTTCCTCCATTACTTTACACCCTGTATGTCTGGACCTCTTCCTCCATTACTTTACACCCTGTATGTCTGGACCTTTTCCTCCATTACTTTACACCCTGTATGTCTGGACCTTTTCCTCCATTACTTTACACCCTGTATGTCTGGACCTCTTCCTCCATTACTTTACACCCTGTATGTCTGGACCTCTTCCTCCATTACTTTACACCCTGTATGTCTGGACCTCTTCCTCCATTACTTTACACCCTGTATGTCTGGACCTCTTCCTCCATTACTTTACACCCTGTATGTCTGGACCTCTTCCTCCATTACTTTACACCCTGTATGTCCATCTGTCTGCCACCGTTCTTTCTCTTCGTGCTGTTCCTTTGACTTGCTCTTCCATCGCTCGCTCTTTCTTTATATCTACCCCTTTTTCCTTACTTTCTCATACAGTTTTTCAGAAAATTATCATTTAACTTTCTTCTTAAAACATATCTTCTGGTTTCTCTCTTAATGCTGTCTAGAAAAGGTTTCCCTCTTAATGCTGTCTAGAAAAGGTTTCTCTCTTAATGCTGTCTAGAAAAGGTTTCCCTCTTAATGCTGTCTAGAAAAGGTTTCCCTCTTAATGCTGTCTAGAAAAGGTTTCCCTCTTAATGCTGTCTAGAAAAGGTTTCCCTCTTAATGCTGTCTAGAAAAGGTTTCTCTCTTAATGCTGTCTAGAAAAGGTTTCTCTTAATGCTGTCTAGAAAAGGTTTCTCTTAATGCTGTCTAGAAAATGCATTTCAAAGTCACTACCGTTTTAAACCCTTCACCGCCAACCTGCTATTCCAAATGCTAATTTTCTGCTTTGTTACTTCCTTCCTCCCTCACTTCCTGGTGTTAACTAGTCTCTCTATCAGGGCTCGGCGTGTCCTCTGCACCTCCTCTCCCAGTCTGTCTATCTCCGCTTTCAACCTCTCGTTCTGATCTGTCAGCTCCTGCACCTTCCTCTCGTTCTCCTGCTCCCTCTCTCTCCTGCTCTTCTTTGCAGAAGAGGAGGAGGATGAGTGTGAGCCGGAGGAAGCGAAGGACAGAGAGTTGCCCCTCTTGCGTTTGTCCTGCCGAGACGAGGAGAACGAGGTGCTAGTAGGAGAGGAAGGAGGAGAGCAGTTGAGAGAGGTAGACGGAGAGGCGGAGGAAGAGCAGGAGGGAGAGCAGGAGGAAGAGCAGGAGGGAGAGTCGGGGACACAGGTGTTTTCCTCCTCGCTGGCGGAGGGAGACTCAGGTTGTTGGACATTGTCGGAGTGATGATGAAGCTGATGATGATGGTGGTGGCTACCGCTCACCATGACCCCTCCTGTCTCCACCATGCCCACCCCTCCGGTCTCCACCATGCCCACCCCTCCCTCGTTCAGCAACTCAAAGAACTCTGGGGGCAACAGGCCCCCTCCTCCTGAGCCACCTCTTTCTCCATCCCTCCCTCCCTCCCTGTCCCCTTGCCTCTCCGCCCTTTCCTCAGCTGGACTCGGACGGGAGGTGTTGGAGGAGGTGTGGTGGGGTGGATGGGTAGGAGGCTCGTCTGGGATCGTGACCCTCTGGACCCCCTCACCTCCGTCCCACGCCTCTTCCCCGACACCCACTCCCACCCCGTCTGTCAGCCATGTCAGGGAACAGCTCTCCAGAACATCTAGGAACTCCGGCTCCTTCTGAAGAAAATAAAAGAGAACGAGAGAGGGAGGGGAGAAGAGAACGAGAGAGGGAGAAGAAGAGAACGAGAGAGGGAGAAGAAGAGAACGAGAGAGGCAGAAGAAGAGAACGAGAGAGGGAGAAGAAGAGAATGAGAGAAGAGAAGAGAACGAGAGAAGAGAAGAGAACGAGAGAAGAGAAGAGAACGAGAGAAGAGAAGAGAACGAGAGAAGAGAAGAGAACGAGAGAAGAGAAGAGAACGAGAGAAGGGAAGAGAACGAGAGAAGGGAAGAGAACGAGGAGAAGGGAAGAGAACGAGGAGAAGGGAAGAGAACGAGGAGAAGGGAAGAGAAGAGGGGAAGAGAAGAGGAGAAAGGGAAGAGAAGAGGAGAAAGGGAAGAGAAGAGGAGAAAGGGCAGAGGAGAGGAGAAAGGACAGAGGAGAGGAGAAAGGACAGAGGAGAGGAAAGTGTGTACGTTAGGGAATGGTTATGTCGAAGGAGCTTCTTACATCAGCACTGTGGAAAGAGTTGCATCATGAAAAAGAGAAAAAGAAAACAACAACTGATTCAAAAGCCGAAACACATCGACGATCATCAATCAATCAGTCGTCGTTGATAGATCAAGCCATATAGATCAAAACTATTTTTAAAATCTCAACTGACCTCAGAGCAGGGAGCGGCACGCGCCAGTTTGGCCCCGCCCCCGTCTGATCCCAGTATATCCTGCAGGTCCTCATACCACGCCTCCAACTCTGCACCACACAGCGGTCCCACACCTGGGGGGTACGGAGGGGGCAGGTGAAGCCACTCGGCAGTCATCTTTCGCTCCGTTACTCAGTCGACACCGATGAGTCTTCCACACACTGGAACGCGCTGGACCAGGACTGTGGGTTGTCCAGACAGGAGGGTTCAGTTTCAGAATGATGAATGATGAGATAATTATTTTAATATATCTCCTGCATGAACTGTTATGTGGTTTCTCTACAATAGGCTAGGCGTCGGGATCCATATTCAAATCACTCGGGTGAAAGCTATATGTAAGAGAGACTGTTCTATTGCACAGCTAAGTTAGTACGTGTTATGAATTATCAAGAGTTGAAGGAGGATAAGCAAACAAAGTACCAGTATTGTAATTTATATATTGTTTGAAAATAGACACTTTTTCACTAAATGGTCAAATAGTGGCACTTAGTGGACACATGGGTCTACTGCAAAAACCAATGTCTTTTATATAGAATTATATTGTCAAAAACACGAGCTGTAGTGATGACTTCATTTAAAACATTATCACGTTAAAATCTTTAAAATAAATGCATTGCTCTAAATTATAATGAGGTTAATTTGTCACACAACAGTCAGTAAAAACAACCCTGAGATCAACAGAAGGAACGAGGAAACTCAATTCACCTTCTGAAAGCCTCTTATGATCAAGTCTGGCAATTGGTCGTTGGCGATAATTTGTCCCAACAAGTCTAGAAAGAATATATGGCATTAATTAATACAACGATTATTCAATACAGTGTGTTGAGATGTTAGAATGTGCTTAAAGGAACATAAATGTATATTTTATAACAGCTGATGTCTACTGAAAATATAGCTGAGGCACTCAACTTGATAAA
Source organism: Oncorhynchus nerka (assembly GCF_034236695.1). Taxonomy (NCBI): domain Eukaryota; kingdom Metazoa; phylum Chordata; class Actinopteri; order Salmoniformes; family Salmonidae; genus Oncorhynchus; species Oncorhynchus nerka. The sequence goes on from NC_088410.1 coordinate 94,109,426, forward strand.
CAACCTGACAAAGCATTGTTAAAAATGGTTGAACGCAGGCCTATAAAACGGATTTGATGTGGATTAGATGAATACAATAACTTGACCAACTACAATGCTATGGTTTCACATTTTCTGGTAAAAAAAAAAGTGTGTGGAAAATCATCCAAAAACCGGTCACTCCGTAGGGCCTCGAGCGTTCCCGCCACAGTCCAAAATGAATTCCATTTCGATCAAAACATACTTCATTTAGATTTACACAAGCTCACGAAAAAGAACAACTAGATTTCAACATACAATCTTCCCAACACGCAACACTTTTTTTTCTCCTTCTAAAAATAGAGGTTTATCATTGACATTAAATAGTTAAAGGTACTTTAACCAAAAACCACTTGGTGGACGTGATATAACCTGGGACCACAACACAGCTAGCATGACATAGACAAGTAGCGATTCATCAATAAATGCAGCCCAATTCTTTGCAAATACTTTTATGAAGAATATTTCTATCATGTATTCTTTGAATAATAGATTTTCATAAAGGTGATATTTATGCAACTACAGGCTAAGTGTTTTTGTCGGATGTGGTGAGGTAGGCTGCGCTGGTTCTCCCAGCCAAGGCATTACGTCATGGAATCAGAGAACAGGACGGGGAAACAAAAGCCTGCGTGAAAACGGTACAAAACACCGGGATGAGACGATGACAACCTTTCTGTACTATCCTAATGAAAAGTCCATTCCGAATAGCGATCTTATTCTGTCAAGACAAATGAGTGTTTATTTGTGTTATTTAATAGGCTATTAACAAAACAAATATAATGTCTGGATACATGACATCTTATGGATTGATCAAACAAAAGCCTGAACTTTGATAACAGTAAATAATAAGTTAATAAAACCGAAACAAAACTTTGTAAAACGTTATGTAAACGTTTGACAGCTCAGCTGTCTCTGTTATGTCAAACTTCTGAGAGCGAGAGAGCTCGTAGCAGAGAGAACGCCACTTGGGGGTCAAAGTCAAATATACAGACAAATGTCCCCCTCAATCTTGGATATAAATATAACAAATGTCAATTATAATTGCACACGGCAACTGCTGTCCTAAAACAGACATGACATTCACATTCTTTTCCAAAAGGAGAAACGAGAGACGATCAGCTGCCAAATTAAAATTAGAACTCCTATAGAAGTCCCTAAAAGACAATCAGCAACTTTAAAAACTAATCAGAATAAAATACACTTACCCTTTTTCTTTTAGTATTTCGCTTTCTCGACTGTCTTGGGTTCGGACTGTGTATATATTTTAGTTGAGATTGGTGATAGCTCATGTTAACCATTGTTCGGCTTAGGATACTGAATGTGATTTTTCGGGAACTCCCGGTGATCTTTATATATGGTGACGCCAACCGAACTCGACGGGAAGTTTTTTTTTTTAGTTTTTACTTAACCGAAGCCCATTAGCTGATGATGAAATGACTGACAACCAGATGGTACAATAGTAATCTACGCGCTAAATTATTTTGCTTGGCGACATCCAATTGGTAATTGTATTCTACAGTAAAGGCGGGCTCTAAAGGGCCACTGGTTTGTCTCCACTCTGGGTAGTTTGTGTGACGTGAAGATGTGATGCAGCCAGGACGAATTTGGGGCGTAAGGGAGTCACATGAAAGGAATGATGCAATGCTTGGCAACCAATTTCTAGTCGGAAATAAGACCAGGAGAACCAGAGCATGTTTTATTTAACAGTCTCTGGCTCTAACAAAAATATTTAAAAAATACACTTATGCAAGAATATTTTAGAATGTCAAAAGAAAGTTTTGCTCACAAACATTAGGCGACACTATAGGCTATTTATAATTTATGTTCAGTTGTAGGATATTGTGAAAGGAATAAAGAAAGCAACTCTGTTTGGAATATTGGCTCGTTTTGTATCCAATAATAGATCGGTTTTTATTTTCCGTTTTTGATATAGGCTTGCTTCTATTATTCTCCGCTATTTATCTTTATGTTTGGGGGCCGTTTTCTTTATGCGCGTGAGGGCCACATTGTACACTATTCAAGTTTGTGAGAGTAATAAAATGCTTTAAAGTCCGACTCCGTCCTGCTTTCTGTGTGTATAATATTATTTCACAAGAGTGGTAGTGTCTGCTGCAACAAATTCAACTTCAAACCTATTTTGTTTCTCAAAGGAGGCTATATTTCATTATGTTTATGTATGTCATAGGTAGCATCCCCATCTTGTCTCAAAGGAAACACAATGAAATATAGCCTATGTATGCCATAGGTAGCATCCCCATCTTGTCTCAAAGGAAACATAATGAAATTTAACCCTATAGGGATGGATTGTTTTGTTTGTTTTTATTTTACTGGCTGTGTTTATTCTAAAGGAATGCCGTGTTATTAGGATATTCATTTCAGACATTTCGTTTCTTTTTTATATCGCCCTCATGTCTCTGTGTGGAGTGACGGGCGCGGGCTATTAAATCAACCTCCCACACTTCTTGATCGCGAGTTCCTAAACTCCCCTCTATCTGTGCCTTGCGGGATGATGATCATGAACAAGCTGCCAGTGTTGATGAAAACTGATATTAAAACATACACAATTCAGGTTAACCCTTTAAAACCATCACGCGCATTGTCTTTATAATAACGTCTTTAACTTCCTATGTTATTTCATACGTTGACACTTAACGGTTAATTCCTTAACTCCAACAGACAGACCAGTGTTTTAATGCACCGTGCAACAACACCCGCAGTTTACCAGCCCAGCAACAGCGCCGATATGAGACGCGTCGCGTGCGCGAGTAGCGAATAGAAAGCTCCGTTCTCCGGGACCAGGGTTAAAGCGCTCGATGAGCCTCGGTTTTCCACGTCACGACTTGAGGGTCTGTTGCTGAGTAGTTGAGCGAAATACTTTGTCTGTTTATTGAGTCCGGTCGTGTAGCGTGTGTATATAGTATTCGTTAGTGGGATACTTAGAGGACACGGGGCTTTGTTGCCACGGTGTTGCCACTGGCTGGGTTTTTTGTTATCATAGTCTTTGATGGGATGAGCAACAGTGTTTTTATAAAAAGCTAAACATAATTTTACACCACAATATTATTCCATAAGCCTATCTAATTTCTTAGTTCGATAATCATAGAAATACTAATGATCATAATCATAGGCCTAATAACTAAATACGAATACAGTAGCTAATAATAACATTGATGCTCGGGGACAAAAAAAAGAAGGAAATGTTATTCACAAGAGTAACAAAAGGTTGTAGGTTATAGAGAAATCAATAAATGACACAATTGAACTGTAAAACAGCTATATGAAAGACAGACCATTGAATACTTTCCTAATGCACTGTACATACAGACGCATTCCACATTTTGTTACGTTACAGCCTTATTCTAAAATTTATTAAATTATTTTTTTCCCCCTCATGAATCTAAACACAATACCCATAATGACAAAATGAAAACAGGTTTTTACAAATGTTTGCAAATGTATTCAAAATAAATAAAAACAGAAACCTTATTTACATAAGTATTCAGACCCTTTGCTATGAGACTAAACATTTCTCAGGTGCCTCCTGTTTCCATTGATCATCCTTGATGTTTCTACAACTTGATTGGAGTCCACCTGTGGTAAATTAAATTGATTGGACATGGTTTGGAAAGACACGCCTGTCTACCAGGGTCTGTAGTGACACCTCTAGCACTGAGATGTATTATTATTTTTTAATGTAACCTTTTATTTCACTAGGCAAGTCAGTTAAGAACAAATTCTTATTTACAATGACGGCCAAACCCGGAAGAACTCTGGTCCAATTGTGCGCCGACCTATGGGACTTCCAATCATGGCCGGATGTGATGCAGCCTGGATTAGAACCAGGGACTGTAGTGACGCCTCTTGCACTGAGATGCTGTGCCTTAGACCGCTGCGCCACCCGGGAGACTTAGACCCCTGCGCCACTCGAGAGCTGTTAAAGGTTCCACAGTTGACAGCGTACGTCAGAGCAAAAAACAAGCCATGAGATCGAAGGAATTGTCCGTAGAGCTCTGAGACAGGATTGTGTCGATGCACAGATCTGGAGAAGGGTACCAAAACATTTCTGCAGCATTGAAGGTCCCCAAGAACACAGTGGCCTCCATCATTCTTAAATGGAAGAAGTTTGGAACCACCAAGACTCTTCCTAGAGCTGGCCACCCAGCCAAACTGAGCAATCAGGGGGGAGAAGGGCAATGGTCAGGGAGGTGACCAAGAAACAAAATGGTCACTCTGACAGAGCTCCAGTGTTCCTCTGTGGAGATGGGAGAACCTTCCAGAAGTACAACGATCTCTGCAGCACTCCACCAATTAGGCCTTTATGGTAGAGTGGCCAGACGGAAGCCAATCCTCAGTAAAAGGCACATGACAGCCCGCTTGGAGTTTGACAAAAGTCACCTAAAGGACTCTCAGACCATGAGAAACAAGATTCTCTGGTTTGATTTAACCAAGATTGAACTCTTTGTCCTGAATGTCACGTCTGGAGGAAACCTGGCACCATTCCTCCGGTGAAGCATGGTGGTGGCGGCATCCCTCCGGTGAAGCATGGTGGTGGCGGCATCATGCTCTGGGGATGTTTTTCAGCGGCAGGGACTCGGAGTCTAGTCAGAATCGAGGCAAATATGAATGGAGAAAAGTACAAAGAGATCCTTGATGAAAACCTGCTCCAGAGCGCTCAGGACCTCAGACTGGGGGCGAAGGTTCACCTTCCAACAGGGCAACGCAGGAGTGGCTTCGGGACAAGCCAGAGCCCCAGACTTGAACCCGATCGAACATCTCTGGAGAGACCTGAAAATAGCTGTGCAGCGACGCTCCCCATCCAACTTGACAGCGCTTGAGAGGATCTGCATAGAAGAATGGGAAAAACTCCCCATATACAGCTGTGCCAAGCTTGTAGCGTCATACCCAAGAAGACTTGAGGCTGTAATCGCTGCCAAAGGTTCTTCGACAAAGTACTGAGTAAAGGGTCTGAATACTTATGTAAATGGGATATTTCAGTTTTTTTTAAATACATTTGCAAACGTTTCTAAAATCCTGTTTTTGCTTTGTAATTATGGGGTATTGTATGTACAGTGGGGCAAAAAAAGTATTTAGTCAGCCACCAATTGTGCAAGGTCTCCCACTTAAAAAGATGAGAGAGGCCTGTGATTTTCATCATAGGTACACTTCAACTATGACAGACAAAATGAGAAAAAAAATCCAGAAAATAACATTGTAGGATTTTTTTATGAATTTATTTGCAAATTATGGTGGAAAATAAGTATTTGGTCACCTACAAACAAGCAAGATTTCTGGCTCTCACAGACCTGTAACATCTTCTTTAAGAGGCACCTCTGTCCTCCACTCGTTACCTGTATTAATGGCACCTGTTTGAACTTGTTATCAGTATAAAAGACACCTGTCCACAACCTCAAACAGTCACACTCCAAACTCCACTATGGCCAAGACCAAAGACTTATTTTCCACCATAATTTGCAAATAAATAAATTAAAAATCCTACAATGTGATTGTCTGGATTTTTTTTTCTCATTTTGTCTGTCATAGTTTAAGTGTACCTATGATGAAAATTACAGGCCTCTCTCATCTTTTTAAGTGGGAGAACTTTCACAATTGGTGGCTGACTAAATACCTTTTTTGCCCCAGTGTAGATTGATGAGAGGGAAAAACAGTTTAATCATGTTTTTATTAAGGCTGTAACGTAACAAAATGTGGAAAACGTCAAGGGGCATGAATACTTTCAGAATGCACTTAATGTGAAAATAAAATAAAACTGTCCTGAGAAACTACAGTTGTGTGTTGAATACGAGCATGTGGTTTTCTGGATTGGGATTCATGTATTGTTTTTTTAATAAAGTATCCAGAAAGACTGTTGACATGACAGGTGAATATTCATAATCTGTTTTATACCTGGATTGTTTTGGGACTTGGACAAGACCTGGCACTGTCTCTCAGACTATTGTTCTTCAGTATTAGGTAGGTAACAAGTATAATTACATGGTTGTATCAATGCTGTCTGAGTTTTGCAAAAGCACTCATCTCAACCTGACTCTCTTTGCTTGCTGTAATTGCCAATGAACTTTATCTGATTAGTCATAAAGCCTATTGATTTATACTCTTGTTAAATTAGAGTTTATTCCTGTATGGTGATGCCTAAGAAAAATATCCATACCCCGTACATCAGATTAAAAAATATATATATATATTTATTTAACTAGTCAAGTCAGTTAATAACGCATTCTTATTTACGAGGACGACCAAACCCGGTCGACGCTGGGTCAATGGAATAATATTGTGGTGTTATGCTTTTCATAAACACTGTTGCCCCTCCTGCCCATTCTCTCACAGAACAAAAATAATGGACAGTCAAGTTATATTCTATTTTATGCATCTACTCTACGTATCCTGACTGTTTACTGTAGGACTGCTCAGGTTGAATGCTTAACAATTGTTGGGTTTATTATAGTCTATAATAAAGCTAGAGGAGGGCGCAGCACAGGTCTACAGAACAGCTCACAGAGAACGGGCGAGCGGCTCTTCAGGTGCATTTTATAGCATTTCTAAAAGATCGCCTCTCAGCGACTGCGCATGCCTGAAATAAAAGCCCCCAAGTAAACCCAAAGACAGAGTTGGGCGTATGAACAAAGTTTGGGAGGATGATCCCTATGATATTAAAAAGACAGATCACATCGGTGGGGTCCGGGACATTACCGAAATTTAAGCGGGGCCTCGTTTAGAAGGGAGATGGCGGGGAATACCCACGCAGACTTCAAGAATGCTGAGAAGGAGAGGGAACCTGCCACACGCGCAGAGGAAGGAAGAGGAAATAAGCACAGCCAAGGTAGTCACGGTAAAAATAAAATAAAAGCTCGACAGTGATGAGGCCAGCCAGAGGTCGACGAGGGGCAAGAAGAGATTGTACTGATAGTTTTCATTTTCCCACAGCCGATCAGATAGAAACTAGGCTATATCAACTGATCAACCTGGCTGCTTCAAACACCATCACTACCACCACTCACAACATTATCATTAGCCTTATACCTATTCTACATCAGGGTTTTAGTAAATATACTTCAATGGTGGCTAAAAGATTCAAAGTTCAATTGCACTGTATCTGGTAGCAGTTGGCAATGATGGAGTGAGTGTTGAAAACCTGTACCCCACCTTATGAACCCAAGCGAAGCTTTTTATAAAGGCCTATGCTTCCCCCTGCTGGCCATGTAGCACCATTACAAACATGAGTAATCAGGATTTAAGAGCACTCGAGTAACAAATTGCCTGGCTGTAACTACAGATCTAGGATCAGTTTACCCGATCCCTAATCGTAGCCTCAATCTCGGTTAACAGAACCAAAATCTTGCGTGATTGGGCCATTTTTACCTTCTATATTTGGCACTCCTGTGAATGTTTAATTTAGTCTGTGTTGCGTTGATATGAGGGAATTGAGAAGAAATCAACAATTTTGTAGCATTGGAATCAAGTCTGAATCATGTCTTTACAGTCAGTCTTTTAAGGTGTCCGCATACATAGGTTCGTTTTTCGGCTAGGCGAATATCTAATGCTCTCATACTCCCTAAATACTTTAGTTTGAGAAAACTAGAACAAAAAGCGGCAATATAACCGTCGTCTTTCCCCATTGAGTCACGAACATTTTGTATTAAAATTAATCGTCTCAAATGACACCGCTTCATGTTCCCAGTCCTACTAGTAGTACTATTGACCAATCACCGATGAAGGGGCGTAGACTTCCGCTACAGAATTTCGATTTGCCAAAAGGAAATTATTCTTATTGAAATGGTTCTTATAGCTCAGTGATGAGCAGCAGAAAACCCCCCCTGCCCAACATCTGGACCTTCACATAACTGTTTCGACTGGGAAGCATGCAATAGGCTTTTTAGTCACATAGTATGTAAATAATTATAAACATAACTAATATTGACTTTGTTCACTTTAGATAGTTCACAGAATTTGTTTCAATCTTTCAGTATCATATTGGCACTTTGGCAGAGAATAACTAATATTGAACTGTAGTTTTTATGTAACAGATACATGTTTCACAAGTTATCACTCTCTGTAGAAGAGTAAGTGTAGTTTAAGCATGTTGTTTATTCAGATATCTCAACAGTCAGGTACAGTACAGTCCATCGTAGGCAATGACAAACAACGCAGTAGATTTAAAAAGTAGTGTGTGGTATTTTAGTCTCAGCCACAATAATAATAAGTTACAAGCAACTGAGCATGAAACATTTAAGGTACACAGGCATATTTACAAGCATCCCTCCGGGACTTCAGGCCCCCCCCAACACACACTGCTACATGTCCATACATCGTCTTTCTGGTTGACGACGCGTCCCGATTCTTCTCCCTTCTCCCAAAGTGTGCACTAGCCTACTTCCCATCATTGTATTGGTGTAAGGACTAGAGGGACTTTTTCCACCGTTGTTAAATCCACAACAGGAAGTGTGCAAAGTGTATACTTCAGGGAAAAAGGGTGGATAAATCAGCATTGGTTGTTTGTTTTTGTGTTGTAGACAACGTCTTTTCTCTGACATGGCTATTCCACTTCTTGAGCCCTCAAAATTGGGACATTCAATGAAATGACTTAGCGGAATGTTGTAGCACAGACCTACAACTAGTGTGGATGAAGAGGTTGAAAGGATCTGGATAAATATTTTTCATTGCGAAAAAGCCATCGAGCTTTGAAGGGATAATATATATATATATATGTGGGTGTAATGCATTGCATTTGATACTAAATGAAAGACTTCAAATGGAGAGATGTGGAAAAGGAGAAAAAAAAAAAAATCAAGAAAATTTGGTGGCCATTTTTGAGCTTTTTTTTGTCCTGTTTTTTCTTTTTTATACTTTCAAATCAAACATTCCACTTTGCGGGAAAAAAAGAAGGCTGAGGTGGAAGAGAAACAGAGTGAGAGAGAAGATCCTCCACTCCCTCAATTTGCCCAACTGTCCTGACAGACGTTTTTTTTATAAAGAAACCAGATTTATTTGTTGAGAGTCTTCATTCTCTGGTCCAGAGCTGCAAAGTTCTCCTCTACAGACAAGAGATTCTCCTTCATGGTTGTCTGAACCTGGGAGAGGGAGAAAATAAGGGAGAGGGAGAGGTAAGTACATTAAAAATTGTAACTTCTAAATTCACCCATCACTTTTGGACTTTATAGCATTCCCAGAAGGCATGGATTATTGAGTCATTGTTAAATGTGAAACCTAAGACTTGACTGCCATTGTGCTGAGAATGTAAATTTTGTCATGTGTAATAAATTCAACAAAATTTGTTTATACTAGATTAATTTGTCAACAGTCTTTAGAAACTTGAATGAGGCTTCTATTGTGTTGTGGAGCCGGATGGGAGGTCTTTGAGTCAGTGGTCTGGCAGAGAGCCAGGTCCTGGACACGCACATTTCACATGATAGCGACCTGCGTTCCATGGCTTTCCTACAGACAATGGAATTCTCCGGTTGGAATGTTATTGAAGATTTATGATAACAACATCCTAAAGATTGATTCCTATACTTAGTTTGACAAGTTTCTTCGACCTGTAATATAACTTTTAAGTTATCGTCCGACGAACAAGCGTTTGGATTTGTGTACAAAACGCGCTAACAAAAGTAGCTACTTGGACATAAACAATGGACATTATCGAACAAATCAAGCATTTATTGTGGAACTGCGATTCCTGGGAGTGCATTCTGATGAAGATCATAAAAGTTAAGGGAATATTTATAATGTGATTTCGGATTTCTGTTGACACCAACATGGCGGATAATTATTATTATTTTTTTCTGAGCGCCGTCTCAGATTATTGCATGGTTTGCTTTTTCAAAATCTGACACAGCGGTTGCATTAAGGAAAGGTATATTTATATTTCCATCGACATTTATAATGAGTATTTCTGTAAAATGTGGCTCTCTGCAATATCACTGGATGTTTATGGTACTAGTGAACGTAACGCGCCAATGTATACTGAGATTTTTTAAATATAAATATGCACTTTATCGAACAAAACATACATGTATTGTATAACATGAAGTCCTATGAGTGTCACCTGAAGAAGATCATCAAAGGTTAGTGATTCATTTTATCATCTCTTTTTGGCTGGAAAAATGTCTGGGTTTTTCTGTGAGTTGGTGCTGACCTAACATAATCGTTTGTGGTGCTTTCGCTGTAATGCCTATTTGAAATCGGACACTGGTGGGAATAACAACAAAATTACCTTTAAAAACGGTATAAGATGTTTGAGGAATTTTAATTATGAGATTTCTGTTTTGAATTTGGCGCCCTGCACTTTCACTGGCTGTTGTCATATCGATCCCGTTAATGAGATTGCTGCCCTAAGAAGTTTGTAACACAGAACCCAAACCGGCTGCGCGCCTGCATACATTTATTTTGTCCCCCCACACCAAACACGATCACGACACGCAGGTTAAAATATCAAAACAAATTCTGAACCAATGACATTAATTTGGGGACAGGTCGAAATGCATTAAACATGTATCGCAATTTAGCTAGTTAGCTTGCACTTGCTAGCTAACGTTAATTTGTCCTATTTAGCTAGCGTGTTGTTGCTAGCTAATTTGTCCTGGGATATAAACATTGAGTTGTTATTTTACCTGAAGTGCACAAGGTCCTCTACTCCGACAATTAATCCACACATAAAACAGACAACCGAATCGTTTCAAGTCATCTCTCCTCCTTCCAGGCTTTTTCATCTTTGAACTTATATGGTGATCGCATCTACACTTTCATAGTATTACCACGACAACCGGCAAAACATTTAGTCTTTCAATCACCCACGTGAGTATAACCAATGAGGAAGTGGGAGAGGCAGGATTTTCAGTGCGATCTGCGTCAGAAATAGAAAGGACTTCTATTTTAGCCCTTCGCATCGCAGACAGTCATTGGTGCGAGCAGTGTGGGTGCAATAGATGAATAACATGGATTTCTAAATTTATTTTGCAACGTTCGCACACGCGACGTGTCCGGTCTGGTCAGCATGAAATTGCATGAGTTATTTTCCAACTTTCCCTCCATCTTGTGCCAACATCAGGTCTTTTTTTAAGTCTTGGTCTTTTTCTAAGAGATTGTCAGTTGGATAGGCTCTCTGCAAGGTTTTGTATATCTTACCTATCATAAGAACACCGTTTTCTGACTCAAATAAGATTCCCTCAAGATTGCTGATATCCCGAAAATTTTCAAATCAATTTCTTGATATAAAACTTTTCAGTTCCATGCATTTGAAAATATCTACATTGGTCAGGCAACAATTGCTTTTAAATTCTGTCATAGAAATACATTTCTTCACTATTAGCAAGTAATTTATGGTTCTTCGCCGTTTTCCATGTGGACCAAATAAAAAATAAACTTTAAAAAAATCGGTGAATTCTGAAAAGCTATCCAAGGATTGTTTCATAGGGGTGTGTTTTTAGGGAGTGACATTGGTTCCTGTAGAATACATTTTCATTTTCTTCCATATTGTTAGCGTTCTTAACTATCATGGTGGGAAAAGTACCCAATTGTCATTCCAGAGAAAAAATAAAGATACCTTAATAGAAAATGACTCAAGTAAAAGTGAAAGTCACCCAGTTAAATACTACTTGAGTAAAAGTCTAAAAAGTACTTGATTTTAAATATACACTGAACAAAAATATAAACGTAAAAGAGTTTGAGCTTAAATAAAAGATGATTAAACAACAATCATTACACAGGTGCATCTTGGGGACAATAAAAGGCCACCAAAATGTGCAGTTTGGTCACACAACACAATGCCACAAATGTCTCAAGTTCAGGGAGCGTGCAATTGGAGTGCCGACTGCTGGAATGTCCACCAGAGCTGTTGCCAGATAATTGAATGTTAATTTCTCTACCATAAGCCACCTCAAGTTGTTTTAAAGAATTTGACCGTATGTCCAACCAGCCTCACAACCACAGACCACGTGTATGGCATCGTGTGGGTGAGCGGTTTTCCCCACGGTGACGGTGGGGTTATGGTATGGGGCAGGCATAAGCAACGGACAACGAACACAATTGCATTTCATTGATGGCAAATTTGAAATACTGTAAAAAGGATCCTGAGGCCCACAGTGAGGACCATTAAAAAACTGTTTTTAAAGGGAATTTGTGACCAACAGATTCACGTCTGTATTCTCAGTCCTGTGAAATCCATAGATTTAGGGCTTAATGGATTTCCATTGACTGATTTCCTCATACGAACTGAACTGTAAACTCAGTCAAATCAAGGGAATTGTTGCATGTTAAGTTTCTATTTTTGTTCAGTATAAGTCAAATGTATAAATCATTTCAAATTCCTTATGTTAAGCAAACCAAAGGGCACCATTTTAGTCAGATTTTATTTACAGGTAGCCCAGGGGCACACTAAGACGTCATTTACAAACGAAGCATTTGTGTTTAGTGAGTCTGCCAGATCAGAGGCAGTAGGGACCAGGGATGTTCTCTGTTTAGTGAGTCTGCCAGATCAGAGGCAGTCGGGACCAGGGATGTTCTCTGTTTAGTGAGTCTGCCAGATCAGAGGCAGTAGGGAGGACCAGGGATGTTCTCTGTTTAGTGAGTCTGCCAGATCAGAGGCAGTAGGGACCAGGGATGTTCTCTGTTTAGTGAGTCCGCCAGATCAGAGGCAGTAGATGACCAGGGATGTTCTCTGTTTAGTGAGTCTGCCAGATCAGAGGCAGTAGGGATGACCAGGGATGTTCTCTGTTTAGTGAGTCCTCCAGATCAGAGGCAGTAGATGACCAGGGATGTTCTCTGTTTAGTGAGTCCTCCAGATCAGAGGCAGTAGAGATGACCAGGGATGTTCTCTGTTTAGTGAGTCCTCCAGATCAGAGGCAGTAGGGACCAGGAATGTTCTCATGATAAGTGCGTGAATTGGACCATTTTCCTGTTCTGCTAAGCATCCAAAATGTAACGAGTACTTTTTTGTGTCAGAGAAAATGTATTGGGGGATTACATGATTTTCTTTAGGAAAATATGCAGAGTAAAAGTAGTCCACAATATAAATAGTCAAGTACAGATACTCTAGAAAAAGACAAAGTATTTTTTAAAAACTTGACTTTAAAAAGGGACATCAGTCCAACCTAGCAGCAGTGTGAGATGTGTCATTGTGTTTACTACCTGTGAGAGCAGTGTCCCGTTGTCCTTCAGAGAGTTGTTGATCATCTGCTGGGTGGTGTCCAGGTGGGTCAGCAGCTGACCAAACTGCATGGCTACACACAGAGAGAGAAAGGACCAGGGTTCATATACTTATTCACAGAGAGTCAGACCACCCACATACACACAGAGATAGCGAGAGCACCCACATGGCTAGAGAGCGAGAGAGCGCGAGTCAGACCACCCACATGGCTACAGAGAGAGAGAGAGTCAGACCACCCACATGGCTACAGAGAGAGAGAGAGTCAGACCACCCACATGGCTACAGAGAGAGAGAGAGAGTCAGACCACCCACATGGCTACAGAGAGAGAGAGAGTCAGACCACCCACATGGCTACAGAGAGAGAGAGAGAGTCAGACCACCCACATGGCTACAGAGAGAGAGAGAGTCAGACCACCCACATGGCTACAGAGAGAGAGAGAGTCAGACCACCCACATGGCTACAGAGAGAGAGAGAGTCAGACCACCCACATTTTAAAAGCATATCAGCGCTGTGGACATTACTTGTTCCTTTAAATTCATTTTTATAACTTCCACACCTGCAGTTAAATGTGCATTTTTTAAATTTTCTAATTGTAACGTATGTTTCTGAGCCAGGTCTGGTGATTGACAGGTTAGCCTGTTTCTGAGCCAGGTCTGGTGATTGACAGGTTAGCCTGTTTCTGAGCCAGGTCTGGTGATTGACAGGTTAGCCTGTTTCTGAGCCAGGTCTGGTGATTGACAGGTTAGCCTGTTTCTGAGCCAGGTCTGGTGATTGACAGGTTAGCCTGTTTCTGAGCCAGGTCTGGTGATTGACAGGTGATTACCTTGTTCATGCAACTCCTTGACAGCCATGAGCCTCTGCACCACCTGGGGCAGAGAGGTTGCCATGGTGTCCCACTTCTGCACCACAGCATACAGCTGAGACACCTGACAGACGGAGACAACACGGAACACGTTGTGGATGAAAATAATACACGCAGTAATGATACGGTTGGGGGGTAAACAGACGGCAGGTTTACCCCCAACCAGGTTGTCCAGGTGACATCTACAGGAGACGACTACTGTCCAGGTGACATCTACAGGAGACGACTACTGTCCAGGTGACATCTACAGGAGACGACTACTGTCCAGGTGACGACTACTGTCCAGGAGACGACTACTGTCCAGGTGACGACTACTGTCCAGGAGACGACTACTGTCCAGGTGACGACTACTGTCCAGGTGACATCTACAGGAGACGACTACTGTCCAGGTGACATCTACAGGAGACGACTACTGTCCAGGTGACATCTACAGGAGACGACTACTGTCCAGGTGACATCTACAGGAGACGACTACTGTCCAGGTGACATCTACAGGAGACGACTACTGTCCAGGTGACATCTACAGGAGACGACTACTGTCCAGGTGACATCTACAGGAGACGACTACTGTCCAGGTGACATCTACAGGAGACGACTACTGTCCAGGTGACATCTACAGGAGATGACTACTGTCCAGGTGACATCTACAGGAGATAACATCTACAGGGGACGACTGTCCAGGTGACATCTACAGGAGATGACTACTGTTGGGCCAAGTAGTTCTCCTGGTGGTTAGGAAAACCTCCTGGCCATAGGGATAACCTAATTACTGTGTGAAATAAGATGTCATATAAAAACTCTTACATTTACTTCTAAACCTCAATATAAAAAGCCGGACTAACCTTGTTCTGTGTGCCAGCATCTTCAATGGTTGCTTTGTGCTTGGCAATCTCGTTCATCTTTCCAAGGACGCTCTACACAGAGAAAAACACAAAACAACGATAACAGTGTCCACTTTTTGCTGTATAACAAGCACACAAATACCAGCCCACCTGTCATTGGGTGTTCAATTCAATACAATTCAATTCAATTCAATTCAATACAATTCAATTTGAGGGGCTTTATTGGCATGGGAAACACATGTTAACATTGCCAAAGCAACTGTATTACAAACGTGAAATAAACCAAGTGTTCTCTGCAGAGTAGTGGAACATTGATTACTGCTAGACTGATACAAGGCCAGTGTTTCATCAAGGGAGAGGGAATGTTTCTGCTGATCCTCAACGTTACCTGCAGCCTGGCTTCCACCTGGTCCAGAGTGGCTGAGTCCAGAGCACTGACCCTCGCCTGCAGCAGCTCCATAGTGTCCTGGAGGACAGAGACAGACCGAGAGAGAGAGCTCAGTCTCAGGGCTAACAGTGATTGATGATCAGGGCAGGGTTAACTGTACTTTCTGACATTGTGGATCATTCAAAACCCCACAAAATGTTTTATGAACAAATTGGATTGATTGAGTTCAGTTGGTCAAAAACGGGATACTTTTTATTTTATTTTGTCAACTGAACTCAATCAATGGACCACGGTGGTAGACAAGAAGAGACTCACCATGAGACTGCCTCCCTGCACCCCAGCACTCAGAGGTCCCGGTTTGTCTGATCCAGAACCCACAGCAGTCTCCAGCTCTGAAAGCCGCTTCTCCAACTCTGCCATCTTAACAGAGACAAACGATGGAGAGGTTCAGGCGTGAATGAATGAAAACTGGGTAAACAAGTGACACAGAATTGACCAAGGACTGACTCAAATTTGCATGTGTAAATGCAGACACACGTTTTTGCCGAACACACACACACACACACTTAGGGACCCCTTTCCACACAGTCCCATTGCCCTGGGCTCCATACCTTGGCAGCGTCTGTGAACTTCTCCTGCTCTGGCCGGCTGTGTAGCTCATACAACACCACACCGTCAGGACCTTTGGCTGCTGGGGCCTTCCCCTCCCCTGTACTGCCCCTACTGCCTCTCACTGCCTCCAGCTGGGTTAACAGACGTCTGACGGAGACGGAGAGAGGAAGGGAGGACGAAGAGAGAAAGGGACGACAGAAAGGGACGACAGAGAGAGAAAGGGACGACAGAAAGGGACGACAGAGAGAGAAAGGGACGAGAGAAAGGGACGACAGAGAGAGAAAGGGACGACAGAGAGAGAAAGGGACGACAGAGAGAGAAAGGGACGACAGAGAGAGAAAGGGACGACAGAGAGAGAAAGGGAAGACAGAGAGAGAAAGGGAGGAAGGAGAGAGGGTCAAGAATAAAAAGGCACATAAGGGTTAGGATGGTTGTTTTAACAACAGACAGACGGGGGTTTGAATAAGAGACAGACGGGGGTTTGAATAAGAGACAGACGGGGGTTTGAATAACAGACAGACGGGGGTTTGAATAACAGACAGACGGGGGTTTGAATAACAGACAGACGGGGGTTTGAATAACAGACAGACGGGGTTTGAATAACAGACAGACGGGGTTTGAACAACAGACAGACGGGGTTTGAACAACAGACAGACGGGGGTTTGAACAACAGACAGACGGGGTTTGAACAACAGACAGACGGGGTTTGAACAACAGACAGACGGGGTTTGAATAACAGACAGACGGGGTTTGAATAACAGACAGACGGGGTTTGAATAACAGACAGACGGGGTTTGAACAACAGACAGACGGGGGTTTGAACAACAGACAGACGGGGGTTTGAACAACAGACAGACGGGGTTTGAACAACAGACAGACGGGGTTTTAACAACAGACAGACGGGGGTTTTAACAGACGGGGGTTTGAATAACAGACAGACGGGGGTTTTAATAAGAGACAGATGGGGTTTGAACAACAGACAGACGGGGGTTTGAATAACAGACAGACGGGGGTTTGAATAACAGACAGACGGGGTTTGAATAACAGACAGACGGGGTTTGAATAACAGACAGACGGGGTTTGAATAACAGACAGACGGGGTTTGAACAACAGACAAACGGGGGTTTGAACAACAGACAAACGGGGGTTTGAACAACAGACAGACGGGGGTTTTAGAGAATTTAGCAGTATGTCCAACCGTCCTCACAACCGCATTGCGTCGTGTGGGCGAGCGGTTCACTGGATGTCAACGTTGTGAACAGAATTTCCCATGGTGCCGTGGGGTAATGAGATACAGCGACTAGAGCCTGAGGCCCACTGTCTTGCCATTTCCCCCATGACGCAAGGATCTGTACACAATTCCTGGAAGCTGGAAACGCCCCAGTTCTTCCATGGCCTGCATACGCACTCACCCATTGAGCATGTTTGGGATGCTCTGGATCGACGGGTACGACAGCATGTTCCAGTTCCCGCCAATATCCAGCAACTTCACACAGCCATTGAAGAGGAGTGGGACAACATACCACAGGCCATAATCAACAGCCTGATCAACTCTATGCGAAGGAGACCCGCTCCACTACAGGCCCGTTGATGTGAATTGGGGCTTGCTCGGCCCTCCATTTCCTGTAGACCACAATCAGCGCCTTTGTCTTGCTGACGTTAAGGGAGAGGTTGTTTTTCTGGCGCCAAACTGCCAGGCCTCCTCCCTATAGGCTGTCTCATCGTCATTGGTGATCAGGCCTACCACCGTCGTTTTGTTCGCAAACTTAATGATGGCGATGGAGTCATGGGTGAACAGGAAGTACAGGAGGGGACTAAGCACGCACCCCTGGGGCCGCCCTGTGTTAGAGGGTCAGCGTGGCGGATGTGTTGTTGCCTACCATCACCACCTGGAGGTGCCTCATCAGGAAGTCCAGGATCCAGTTGCAGAGGGAGGTGTTCAGTCCCAGGGTTCTTAGCGTAGTGATGAGCTTCACGGGCACTATGGTGTTGAACGCTGAGCTGTAGTCAATGAACAGTATTCTCACGTAGGTGTTCCCCTTGTCTAAGTGGGAAAGGGCAGTGTGGTGGAGTACAATAGAGATTTTGTCATCTGTGGATCTGTTGGGGCGGTATGTGAATTGGAGTGGATCCAGGGTGTCTGGGGTGATGGTGTTGATGTGAGACATGACCAGCCTCTCAATGTTTTTCATGGCTACAGATGTGAGTGCTACGATGCGGTAGACATTTAGACAGGTTACCTTGGTGCCCCTCCCCTCTCCCCCCTCTTACTTGGCCAGTGCTCCATCTGGGTCAGCTAGATTAATATGTGCCTGTGGTCCCAGCAGTGAGTCCAGGTGGGCAGAAACCAGCTGCTGTTTGAGCTGGGCAGCCTGCTGAGCGAGGACGACAGGAGTCAGACGCTCCTCTGAACTGCTGTCCCGTGTGGTCGCCTGAGGGGAGAGGAGCATAGACAGATGTGATCAGCACACAGGGAAATGACAACCACAGGTTTGGAGGTGGGTAGAGGTCACTGGGTTATAAAGATGGGTGGTTTGGAGGTGGGTAGAGGTCACTGGGGTATAAAGATGGGTGGTTTGGAGGTGGGTAGAGGTCACTGGGGTATAAAGATGGGTGGTTTGGAGGTGGGTAGAGGTCACTGGGTTATAAAGATGGGTGGTTTGGGGGTGGGTAGAGGTCATTGGGGTATAAAGATGGGTGGTTTGGGGATGGGTAGAGGTCGATGGGGTATAAAGATGGGTGGTTTGGGGTGGGTAGAGGTCACTGGGGTATAAAGATGGGTGGTTTGGGGGTGGGTAGAGGTCGATGGGGTATAAAGATGGGTGGTTTGGGGTGGGTAGAGGTCACTGGGGTATAAAGATGGGTGGTTTGGAGATGGGTAGAGGTCACTGGGGTATAAAGATGGGTGGTTTGGGGGTGGGTAGAGGTCACTGGGGTATAAAGATGGGCCCCAGGAACCCGAGACTAATCAGGAAGATTCAGTGGGATAAAAAAAACACGCCCTATTGTAGCCATATGTACACAGGTTTGTAGAGGCTAGGGCGTAAGGGCTAGGGGGCTAACGCTAGGGCGTAGGGGGCTAACGCTAGGGCGTAGGGGGCTAACGCTAGGGCGTAAGGGCTAGGGGCTAACGCTAGTGCGTAGGGGCTAGGGGGCTAACGCTAGGGCGTAGGGGGCTAACGCTAGGGCTAGGGGGCTAACGCTAGGGGGCTAACGCTAGGGCTAGGGGGCTAACGCTAGGCGCTAACGCTAGGACGCTAACGCTAGGGCGTAGGGGCTAGGGGGCTAACGCTAGGGCGTAAGGGCTAGGGGCTAACGCTAGGGCGTAAGGGCTAGGGGCTAACGCTAGGGCGTAAGGGCTAGTGGCTAACGCTAGGGCGCAAGGGCTAGTGGCTAACGCTATGGCGCAAGGGCTAGTGGCTAACGCTAGGCGCAAGGGCTAGGGGCTAACGCTAGGGCGCAAGGGCTAGGGGCTAACGCTAGGGCGCAAGGGCTAGGGGGCTAACGCTAGGCGCAAGGGCTAGGGGCTAACGCTAGGGCGCAAGGGCTAGGGGGCTAACGCTAGGGCGCAAGGGCTAGGGGCTAACGCTAGGGCGCAAGGGCTAGGGGGGCTAACTCTAGGGCGCAAGGGCTAGGGGGCTAACTCTAGGGCGCAAGGGCTAGGGGGCTAACTCTAGGGCGCAAGGGCTAGGGGGCTAACTCTAGGGCGCAAGGGCTAGGGGGCTAACTCTAGGGCGCAAGGGCTAGGGGGCTAACTCTAGGGCGCAAGGGCTAGGGGGCTAACTCTAGGGCGCAAGGGCTAGGGGGCTAACTCTAGGGCGCAAGGGCTAGGGGGCTAACTCTAGGGCGCAAGGGCTAGGGGCTAACTCTAGGGCGCAAGGGCTAGGGGCTAACTCTAGGGCTCAAGGGCTAGGGGCTAACTCTAGGGCGCAAGGGCTAGGGGCTAACTCTAGGGCGCAAGGGCTAGGGGCTAACTCTAGGGCGCAAGGGCTAGGGGCTAACTCTAGGGCGCAAGGGCTAGGGGGCTAACTCTAGGGCGCAAGGGCTAGGGGGCTAACTCTAGGGCGCAAGGGCTAGGGGGCTAACTCTAGGGCGCAAGGGCTAGGGGGCTAACGTTAGGGTAGGGTTTTGGGAGTATTTGTCTGACCCGGGCGGTTTAGGGTGTAGGGGTTGTTTGGCACAGTGTCTGACCCGGGCGGTTTAGGGGTTTTACCTGGATGGTCTCCACCTCCTGACTGAGTTCCTGGATCTCATGAACCAGCCGCTGGTACTTCTGCTGGGGGGTTTCCTTCACCCCACAGCCCTCCGCCAACTAGACAGGCATGGAGAGAGAGGGGAAGAAAACAGAGTTAACATACACTGAAGGTCAGAACAGACAGCTGAATCATTATCCACAAGATTCAAATAAGACAGCTGAATCATTATCCACAAGATTCAAATAAGACAGCTGAATCATTATCCACAAGATTCAAATAGACAGCTGAATCATTATCCACAAGATTCAAATAAGACAGCTGAATCATTATCCACAAGATTCAAATAAGACAGCTGAATCATTATCCACAAGATTCAAATAAGACAGCTGAATCATTATCCACAAGATTCAAATAGACAGCTGAATCATTATCCACAAGATTCAAATAAGACAGCTGAATCATTATCCACAAGATTCAAATAGACAGCTGAATCATTATCCACAAGATTCAAATAGACAGCTGAATCATTATCCACAAGACAGCTGAATCATTATCCACAAGATTCAAATAGACAGCTGAATCATTATCCACATGATTCAAATGGGCACGTAATAGGTCTTGTGATGGATTTCACAGAGATGGTTTATGTGTCCCAACAGAATCAAATGGTACTATTTATAGAACAATAATCAATATGAAATATTGCAGCAGCAGCATCTACTCACAATCTCATATTCTCCCGACTCATAGCCCACTCTTTTGTTCTTACTGATACGATCTGAGAAGTCTGGGAGAGAAAACACATTCATTAGAGGAAAGACAAGAATATTAGATGATGGTTTTGGGATGAAACGGTTACCGGTTTCACGATAAAACCACAGTAAAATTCCAGACGGTTATTATTACCGTTTCGAATGTTAATTATCATTAAAACAGTGTTTGATTACTGCGGTTTGAAAAACTCACGGGAAATACCGTCCAGCAGCAACCAAAGTTAGCGGCGGTCTGACGCAGGCGCAGCAACGTGGGTTTTGTTTTGTGTGAAAACATGGCGGGAGGCAGTGACAGCGCCCGGGAGATTTTTCAGCCTTTGAAGAGGACCAAATCTGAAGTGTGGTCGTATTTTGGTTTTTACAAGAGTGCTGAGGGAAACTTCAAATCGAAGATGGTCACCTTGTCTGCAGAACATGCAACATTATTTTTTTTAAATCGCAGCAAAAGCGGGAAACAATTAAAAATCTCGAGTCCTCTTTGTGACCACCACCCACTACCTTATAGGGTATGCAAGGTAAGTTCACTTTTAGCTCAATGCATGATGTGGGGACTTTGGGATGGTGGAAAATGTCAAGGTTTGCCTGTCTAACTTTGCTAATAGCTTGTCAATAATGTAAACTGAAGCTTTTCAGTGTTACCTACTCTTATAAAAACACTACACTTGTTCTGCTGCTGTGTGCCTCGTGCGTCTTCAGACTCTATTCACCCATTGCTAGGCTGGACAATAGAACCATTCAAAACTCACCTAAGGCTGAAAAACAGCAAAAGAACGTTGGCTAAGCTGGAACACTAGAGCGAGCCCATAGCAAATGAATAGAATGGAACGTTGGCTAAGCTGGAACACTAGAGCGAGCCCATAGCAAATGAATAGAATGGAACGTTGGCTAAGCTGGAACACTAGAGCGAGCCCATAGCAAATGAATGGAATGGAACGTTGGCTAAGCTGGAACACTAGAGCGAGCCCATAGCAAATGAATGGAATGGAACGTTGGCTAAGCTGGAACACTAGAGCTAGCCCATAGCAAATGAATAGAATGGAACGTTGGCTAAGCTGGAACACTAGAGCGAGCCCATAGCAAATGAATGGAATGGAACGTTGGCTAAGCTGGAACACTAGAGCGAGCCCATAGCAAATGAATGGAATGGAACGTTGGCTAAGCTGGAACACTAGAGCGAGCCCATAGCAAATGAATGGAATGGAACGTTGGCTAAGCTGGAACACTAGAGCGAGCCCATAGCAAATGAATGGAATGGAACGTTGGCTAAGCTGGAACACTAGAGCGAGCCCATAGCAAATGTATGGAACGGAACGTTGGCTAAGCTGGAACACTAGAGCGAGCCCATAGCAAATGAATAGAATGGAACGTTGGCTAAGCTGGAACACTAGAGCTAGCCCATAGCAAATGAATGGAATGGAACGTTCACAGAGCCTGTTTTCACTGGAGTGATGCTTAAAATTCCATTTGGCCTAAAGGCACATGTATGCCTTTTAATTTTACCAATACAATCTGTTCGTCAGACGAAACTGGGAAGAAAAAAAAACTACTTGTGTAGAAAGTAGCATCCGCACATATCGATGGTGTCAACTGTGCTTATGGCTGCATAATGAGAAAGTAGGGGGGAAAATGAAAATGTCGGACTATTTCTGGTCTAGTGATCGATGAAAAACGAGCTCGCTACCCAGACTCACAGAATTAGAAAGAGGAGATTAATCATGATTAAAATGGTGTCTGACATTTTTTTTAATTTTTATCTAAATATACACATTGCAAAATATTTGGCGAAATAAACAGACTTGCCTATATAGGAAACAATGGGACGACCTCAGAGTTCCATGAGTCATTTTGTTGTTGTTTACATTTGAACCATAAACAAAGTGAGCAGGTCTCGTTACCAACAATAGCGAAACAGGCATTGTGACGTCGAACAATAAGCTGGGAAGAGAACGTTCAGAAGGCGAGTTGTTGCCACGGCGCTCAATACAACTAATAGGAGCTGGCAGGGTGAAAAATACCCTAAAATAAGGCCTGTTTGTTCGTGACCACTTCAAAACGACGGCAAGCAGCTGGGAAATATGGTCATATTATGAAACTGGGCTCCACGGCGGATGCAATTAACTTTATCAGGAAAAAAAACATTGTTAAAAATTGCCTACCATTGCACACGATAACACGTTATGTAGTTTAGTCACCCAACCAACATATTTTGTTCATTTAAAATCCAGCAGTCGACTTGGTTGTAAAAAGTGTTCCAACAGGAGAAACACTATAGACTCCCCCGTACAAGACTCCCCCGTACAAGACTCCCCCGTACAAGACTCCCGTATTTATGTCAATTGTTGGGCTCATTGCAATTACTGTCTTCTTAAGACTCATTTGTATTTATGTAAATTGTGCATGGGGTCATTGCATATACTCAAATGCAACACAGAAGATAGTGTGTGTGATAATAATAATACATGATCCATTTCCTTGTTTACAGAGATGGGCGTGCAGCAGGCAAACCCAGTGATGCTACTGGTCTGTCCTCATCTACAGTTGTGACACAGACACTCCAGCCATCATTTAAAAAGGCAGGCTGTTAATACACACACATCAAAAAAGACCTCACTGTACACCCTTTCATATTACATTGCAAAGGACATGGTGCCATTTCATATTGTTGAGAGGCCCGTCTTTCTGAGGCTGATGAAGGTTGCCGTGCCTCACTACAAAGTGTCATCACAAACATTATTTTCCAAGACTGAAATCCCAAACCTGTACAACCAGGTTAAAGCTGATGTTGGAAAATGTTTCGCTCAAGGCACATGGTGTGCTGCAACTACTGACCTCTGGACCAATGAAAGCAGGGGGTGGTTCAACCCTACATCAGCTTCACTAGCCATTACCTCACCCCAGAATGGTAACTGGAATCAAACTGCCTGGAAACACAGTTCTTCCCAGAAGATCACTCGGCTCACAACATCAGAGAGGTTTTTGAGAATATGCTGGAAGAGTGGGGAGATCAACAAGAAAGACCTGGTCTGTATAACCACAGACAACACAACAAACACGATCAAGGCTTTTGAACAGGTCCCAGATCTGTGGCTTTGGCTGCTTTGACCAATCATTTGAACCTGGCCATCTCAAAGGCTCTGAAAAATTCAGAGAGTTGACACAGTAGTCAAGGCCTGTCGTCATCTGGTCCAAGGCTTCTCACGGAGCTGGAAGAGAAGGAGAGAACAGAGAAAAAGCAAGCTGCCCTCAACATGCCACAGAAGGAAGGCTCTGATCCATGATGTGGTGACCCGATGAAGATCTACACACAAGATGCTTGAGCGTTTCCTCAGCCACCAGCAGCCGGTCTGTGCGACACTGGCTGGAGAAAGAGGAACATGGCATCTGAAGACCAACGGATGCCGACATAAGTGTCATGGAGCAACTGTGCCAGCTCCTTGAACCTCTGAGAAAGTTAATAGATGCACTTGCCTCAGAGACACTGTCAGCCATCAGCCCTGTCCTGGACCACGTCACCTGTGATGTTCTGGTGGAAAAGGATACGGAGCCATCCCTGACCAGGGAGATGATACGGAGCCATCCCTGACCAGGGAGATGATACGGAGCCATCCCTGACCAGGGAGATGATACGGAGCCATCCCTGACCAGGGAGATGATACGGAGCCATCCCTGACCAGGGAGATGATACGGAGCCATCCCTGACCAAGGAGATGATACGGAGCCATCCCAGACCAAGGAGATGATACGGAGCCGTCCCTGACCAAGGAGATGATACGGAGCCGTCCCTGACCAAGGAGATGATACGGAGCCGTCCCTGACCAGGGAGATGATACGGAGCCATCCCTGACCAGGGAGATGATACGGAGCCATCCCTGACCAAGGAGATGATACGGAGCCATCCCTGACCAGGGAGATGATACGGAGTCATCCCTGACCAGGGAGATGATACGGAGCCATCCCTGACCAAGGAGATGATACGGAGCCATCCCTGACCAGGGAGATGATACGGAGCCATCCCTGACAGGGGAGATGAAAAGGATACGGAGCCATCCCTGACCAAGGTGATGATACGGAGCCATCCCTGACCGGGGAGATGAAAAGGATACGGAGCCATCCCTGACCAGGGAGATGAAAAGGATACGGAGCCATCCCTGACCAGGGAGATGAAAAGGATACGGAGCCATCCCTGACCAGGGAGATGAAAAGGATACGGAGCCATCCCTGACCAGGGAGATGAAAAGGATATGGAGCCATCCCTGACCAGGGAGATGAAAAGGATATGGAGCCATCCCTGACCAGGGAGATGAAAAGGATATGGAGCCATCCCTGATCAGGGAGATGATACAGAGCAATCCCTGACCAGGGAGATGAAAAGGATATGGAGCCATCCCTGACCAGGGAGATGAAAAGGATATGGAGCCATCCCTGACCAGGGAGATGAAAAGGATATGGAGCCATAAACAATTAACAATAACACAGTAGAAAAAAAAAAGGGGGAGTCTATATACATTGTGTGCCCTGACCAGGGAGATGAAAAGGATATGGAGCCATCCCTGACCAGGAGATGAAAAGGATATGGAGCCATCCCTGATCAGGGAGATGATACAGAGCAATCCCTGACCACGGAGATGAAAAGGATATGGAGCCATCCCTGACCAGGGAGATGAAAAGGATATGGAGCCATCCCTGATCAGGGAGATGATACAGAGCAATCCCTGACCGGGGAGATGAAAAGGATACGGAGCAATCCCTGACCAGGGAGATGAAAAGGGTAATGAGAGAAGACCTTAACAGATACAAAGAGAGTCATGCACATGGCTTGTTTCATTGACCCCCGCTTTAAAAAAAAATATTATTTCACCTTTATTTAACCAGGTAGGCTAGTTGAGAACAAGTTCTCATTTGCAACTGCGACCTGGCCAAGATAAAGCATAGCAGTGTGAACAGACAACACAGAGTTACACATGGAGTAAACAATTAACAAGTCAATAACACAGTAGAAAAAAAAGGGGAGTCTATATACATTGTGTGCAAAAGGCATGAGGAGGTAGGCGAATAATTACAATTTTGCAGATTAACACTGAAGTGATAAATGATCAGATGGACATGTACAGGTAGAGATATTGGTGTGCAAAAGAGCAGAAAAGTAAATAAATAAAAACAGTATGGGGATGAGGTAGGTGAAAATGGGTGGGCTATTTACCAATAGACTATGTACAGCTGCAGCGATCGGTTAGCTGCTCAGATAGCAGATGTTTGAAGTTGGTGAGGGAGATAAAAGTCTCCAACTTCAGCGATTTTTGCAATTCGTTCCAGTCACAGGCAGCAGAGTACTGGAACGAAAGGCGGCCGAATGAGGTGTTGGCTTTAGGGATGATCAGTGAGATACACCTGCTGGAGCGCGTGCTACGGATGGGTGTTGCCATCGTGACCAGTGAACTGAGATAAGGCGGAGCTTTACCTAGCATGGACTTGTAGATGACCTGGAGCCAGTGGGTCTGGCGACGAATATATATAGTGTTTACGAGGCCAGCCGACTAGAGCATACAAGTCGCAGTGGTGGGTGGTATAAGGTGCTTTAGTGACAAAACGGATGGCACTGTGATAAACTGCATCCAGTTTGCTGAGTAGAGTGTTGGAAGCAATTTTGTAGATGACGTCGCCAAAGTCGAGGATCGGTAGGATAGTCAGTTTTACTAGGGTAAGTTTGGCGGCGTGAGTGAAGGAGGCTTTGTTGCGGAATAGAAAGCCGACTCTTGATTTGATTTTCGAATGGAGATGTTTGATATGAGTCTGGAAGGAGAGTTTACAGTCTAGCCAGACACCTAGGTACTTATAGATGTCCACATATTCAAGGTCGGAACCATCCAGGGTGGTGATGCTGGTCAGGCGTACGGGTGCAGGCAGCGAACGGTTGAAAAGCATGCATTTGAGGCCTCAAAATAAGCTTCTTAGATGAGCCTGAAAAAGTTGACACTGGCAGCTGTGTCCAGGAGGCCTTGAAGCTGGCAGCTGTGTCCAGGAGGCCTTGAAGCTGGCAGCTGTGTCCAGGAGGCCTTGAAGCTGGCAGCTGTGTCCAGGAGGCCTTGAAGCTGGCAGCTGTGTCCAGGAGGCCTTGACGCTGGCAGCTGTGTCCAGGAGGCCTTGACGCTGGCAGCTGTGTCCAGGAGGCCTTGACGCTGGCAGCTGTGTCCAGGAGGCCTTGAAGCTGACAGCTGTGTCCAGGTGGCCTTGAAGCTGACAGCTGCACAAGTCAGAGAAGAACCACGATGCACCAACACCCCCACAGCGGCATCGGCGGGGAAAGGCCTGGCTGGGTTGATGAGAAAGACTACCTCGACAAGGCATCAGAGAGGTGACGAGGGTCAGATTCCAACCTCCCCAGAAGACAGAGTGAAAGAAGAGATCAAGGTCTACCCATCTGCCTCCCATTCCAGCAGAAGAGGATCCACTGGTATGGTGGAAGGGGTTCTGCATCAGAGCTGCCTCACGTTGGCAGGAAGCTTTTGTGCATCCTAGCAACCAGGAAGCTTTTGTGCATCCTAGCAACCAGGAAGCTTTTGTGCATCCTAGCAACCAGGAAGCTTTTGTGCATCCTAGCAACCAGGAAGCTTTTGTGCATCCTAGCAACCAGCGTGACATCAGTGTGTTCAGTGCCAGCGGGCACATTGTCTCCCCTCGCAGATCACTGCTTCAACCAGACAAAGTAAATATGCTGACATTTTTACATTTCATTCTCATGTGAACAAAAATACATACATACAGGATGTTTCTTTATGAAGGAGAGAACGGACAGAATCAGTGATGTTCATTTGATTTGTTGACATATTTTGTGTTGTTATTTTAATGTCAACACGTGCACATTGGATGTGTTTACATATGGTTGTATTGGATGTGTTTACATATGGTTGTATTGGATGTGTTTACATATGGTTGTATTGGATGTGTTTATATATGGTTGTATTGGATGTGTTTACATATGGTTCTATTGGATGTGTTTACATATGGTTGTGTTGGATGTGTTTCTATATGGTTGTGTTTACATATGGTTGTATTGGATGTGTTTCTATATGGTTGTGTTTACATATGGTTGTGTTTATATATGGTTCTATTGGTTGTGTTTATATATGGTTGTATTGGATGTGTTTACATATGGTTGTATTGGATGTGTTTACATATGGTTGTGTTGGATGTGTTTCTATATGGTTGTGTTTACATATGGTTGTATTGGATGTGTTTACATATGGTTGTATTGGATGTGTTTACATATGGTTGTATTGGATGTGTTTACATATGGTTGTATTGGATGTGTTTATGTTGTTTATGTGTTTATATGGTTGTATTGGATGTGTTTATATATGGTTGTATTGGTTGTGTTTACATATGGTTGTGTTGTTTACATATGGTTGTGTTTACATATGGTTGTATTGGATGTGTTTACATATGGTTGTATTGGATGTGTTTATATATGGTTGTGTTGGATGTGTTTCTATATGGTTGTGTTTACATATGGTTGTATTGGATGTGTTTACATATGGTTGTATTGGATGTGTTTATATATGGTTGTATTGGATGTGTTTATATATGGTTGTATTGGATGTGTTTACATATGGTTGTATTGGATGTGTTTACATATGGTTGTGTTGGTTGTGTTTACATATGGTTGTATTGGATGTGTTTACATATGGTTGTATTGGATGTGTTTATATATGGTTGTGTTGGATGTGTTTATATATGGTTGTGTTGGATGTGTTTACATATGGTTGTGTTGGTTGTGTTTACATATGGTTGTATTGGTTGTGTTTACATATGGTTGTATTGGTTGTATTGGATGTGTTTACATATGGTTGTATTGGTTGTGTTTACATATGGTTGTATTGGATGTGTTTACATATGGTTGTATTGGATGTGTTTACATATGGTTGTATTGGATGTATTGGATGTGTTTACATATGGTTGTATTGGTTGTATTGGATGTGTTTATATATGGTTGTATTGGATGTGTTTATATATGGATGTATTGGATGTGTTTACATATGGTTGTGTTGGTTGTGTTTACATATGGTTGTATTGGATGTGTTTACATATGGTTGTATTGGATGTGTTTATATATGGTTGTATTGGTTGTATTGGATGTGTTTACATATGGTTGTATTGGATGTGTTTACATATGGTTGTATTGGATGTGTTTACATATGGTTGTATTGGATGTGTTTATATATGGTTGTATTGGATGTATTGGATGTGTTTACATATGGTTGTATTGGATGTGTTTACATATGGTTGTATTGGATGTGTTTACATATGGTTGTATTGGTTGTATTGGTTGTGTTTACATATGGTTGTATTGGATGTGTTTACATATGGTTGTATTGGATGTGTTTACATATGGTTGTATTGGATGTGTTTACATATGGTTGTGTTGGATGTGTTTACATATGGTTGTATTGGATGTGTTTATATATGGTTGTGTTGGTTGTGTTTACATATGGTTGTATTGGATGTGTTTACATATGGTTGTATTGGATGTGTTTACATATGGTTGTGTTGGTTGTGTTTACATATGGTTGTATTGGATGTGTTTACATATGGTTCTATTGGATGTGTTTACATATGGTTGTATTGGATGTGTTTACATATGGTTGTATTGGATGTGTTTCTATATGGTTGTGTTGGATGTGTTTCTATATGGTTGTGTTTACATATGGTTGTATTGGATGTGTTTACATATGGTTGTATTGGATGTGTTTACATATGGTTCTATTGGATGTGTTTACATATGGTTCTATTGGATGTGTTTACATATGGTTGTATTGGATGTGTTTACATATGGTTGTGTTGGTTGTGTTTACATATGGTTGTGTTGGATGTGTTTACATATGGTTGTGTTGGATGTGTTTCTATATGGTTGTGTTGGTTGTGTTTACATATGGTTGTGTTGGATGTGTTTACATATGGTTGTGTTGGATGTGTTTCTATATGGTTGTGTTGGTTGTGTTTTTACATATGGTTGTGTTGGATGTGTTTACATATGGTTGTATTGGATGTGTTTACATATGGTTGTATTGGATGTGTTTCTATATGGTTGTATTGGATGTGTTTATATATGGTTGTGTTTACATATGGTTGTATTGGATGTGTTTATATATGGTTGTATTGGATGTGTTTACATATGGTTGTGTTGGATGTGTTTACATATGGTTGTATTGGATGTGTTTACATATGGTTGTATTGGATGTGTTTACATATGGTTGTATTGGATGTGTTTACATATGGTTGTGTTGGATGTGTTTCTATATGGTTGTGTTGGATGTGTTTCTATATGGTTGTGTTTACATATGGTTGTATTGGATGTGTTTACATATGGTTGTATTGGATGTGTTTACATATGGTTGTATTGGATGTGTTTACATATGGTTGTGTTGGATGTGTTTATATATGGTTGTATTGGATGTGTTTACATATGGTTCTATTGGATGTGTTTACATATGGTTGTGTTGGATGTGTTTCTATATGGATGTGTATACATATGATTGTATTGGATGTGTTTATATATGGTTGTATTGGATGTGTTTATATATGGTTGTATTGGATGTGTTTACATATGGTTGTATTGGATGTGTTTCTATATGGTTGTATTGGATGTGTTTACATATGGTTGTATTGGATGTGTTTCTATATGGTTGTATTGGATGTGTTTACATATGGTTGTATTGGATGTGTTTATATATGGTTGTATTGGATGTGTTTACATATGGTTGTGTTGGATGTGTTTACATATGGTTGTGTTGGATGTGTTTACATATGGTTGTGTTGGATGTGTTTACATATGGTTGTATTGGATGTGTTTACATATGGTTGTATTGGATGTGTTTACATATGGTTGTATTGGATGTGTTTACATATGGTTGTATTGGATGTGTTTACATATGGTTGTATTGGATGTGTTTACATATGGTTGTGTTGGATGTGTTTACATATGGTTGTGTTGGTTGTGTTTACATATGGTTGTGTTGGTTGTGTTTACATATGGTTGTATTGGATGTGTTTCTATATGGTTGTGTTTACATATGGTTGTATTGGATGTGTTTACATATGGTTGTGTTGGATGTGTTTACATATGGTTGTATTGGATGTGTTTACATATGGTT
The DNA here is from genome assembly GCF_034236695.1 of Oncorhynchus nerka. Classification (NCBI taxonomy): domain Eukaryota; kingdom Metazoa; phylum Chordata; class Actinopteri; order Salmoniformes; family Salmonidae; genus Oncorhynchus; species Oncorhynchus nerka. The sequence continues at coordinate 94,140,422 of NC_088410.1, forward strand.
GTATTGGATGTGTTTACATATGGTTGTGTTGGTTGTGTTTACATATGGTTGTATTGGATGTGTTTATATATGGTTGTATTGGATGTGTTTACATATGGTTGTATTGGATGTGTTTACATATGGTTGTGTTGGATGTGTTTACATATGGTTGTATTGGATGTGTTTACATATGGTTGTATTGGATGTGTTTACATATGGTTGTATTGGATGTGTTTACATATGGTTCTATTGGATGTGTTTACATATGGTTGTATTGGATGTGTTTACATATGGTTGTATTGGATGTGTTTACATATGGTTGTGTTGGATGTGTTTACATATGGTTGTGTTGGATGTGTTTACATATGGTTGTGTTGGATGTGTTTACATATGGTTGTGTTGGATGTGTTTACATATGGTTGTGTTGGTTGTGTTTACATATGGTTGTGTTGGTTGTGTTTACATATGGTTGTGTTGGATGTGTTTCTATATGGTTGTGTTTACATATGGTTGTGTTGGATGTGTTTCTATATGGTTGTGTTTACATATGGTTGTGTTGGATGTGTTTCTATATGGTTGTGTTTACATATGGTTGTGTTGGATGTGTTTCTATATGGTTGTGTTTACATATGGTTGTGTTGGTTGTGTTTACATATGGTTGTGTTGGATGTGTTTACATATGGTTGTGTTGGTTGTGTTTACATATGGTTGTATTGGATGTGTTTACATATGGTTGTATTGGTTGTGTTTACATATGGTTGTATTGGATGTGTTTACATATGGTTGTATTGGATGTGTTTACATATGGTTGTGTTGGTTGTGTTTACATATGGTTGTGTTGGATGTGTTTACATATGGTTGTATTGGATGTGTTTACATATGGTTGTGTTGGATGTGTTTATATATGGTTGTGTTGGATGTGTTTACATATGGTTGTGTTGGATGTGTTTACATATGGTTGTGTTTACATATGGTTGTATTGGATGTGTTTACATATGGTTGTATTGGATGTGTTTATATATGGTTGTGTTGGATGTGTTTACATATGGTTGTGTTGGTTGTGTTTACATATGGTTGTATTGGATGTGTTTACATATGGTTGTATTGGATGTGTTTACATATGGTTGTGTTGGTTGTGTTTACATATGGTTGTGTTGGATGTGTTTACATATGGTTGTATTGGATGTGTTTACATATGGTTGTATTGGATGTGTTTACATATGGTTGTATGGTTCTTACATCCACATTGCTTTACTTGTGTTGCTTTTATATGGACATGTGATTTGCTTACTGAAGGTTGTGTTCAACCTGCACTGGGGAAACGTTTACCTCATGGTCACATGGCGCCATCTTTAATGTTAAATGTTATTATTTTAGTGTTTCTGCACACAAAAAAACTACATCGTGCTGCTAATTGTATTTGTTTGTTTTCAATATGATTTCAGTGGATCAGTACTTCTTGAACATTTCCAGCACGGTTCAACGTCACCGCGATAATACTGATAACCGGGATCATTTTGCTCACTATAATCGTGATGTGGAATTTTCATAACCGTTTCATCTCTAGTTTGTAACCAATTCAGGAAATGCCTCACGTCTATGGCTACATGACGTGACGACATGACCAGGGAAAAGTCCCAGAGTTCCTCCTGGTGAGGTCACATGGTCATCTGCTGATGTAAAAAGGGCTTTATAAATACATTTAATTTGAGTCAAGGACAAACTCCTGCGCTTTCTCAACTCCTTACTTCCTCTCTTCCCCACCTCATGACCTGGATAAGGTCTGAGCAGAGAGACCTTGGACCTTCTCCCCCAATATGGTTGAGAAGGCACCGGAAGACTCACTGGGGTACGGCCCGGCCCCGGCTCACTGAGGTACAGCCCAGCCCCGACTCTCTGAGGTACAGCCCGGCCCCGACTCTCTGAGGTACAGCCCAGCCCCGACTCTCTGAGGTACAGCCCAGCCCCGACTCTCTGAGGTACAGCCCAGCCCCGGCTCACTGAGGTACAGCCCAGCCCCGACTCTCTGAGGTACAGTCCAGCCCCGACTCTCTGAGGTACAGCCCAGCCCCGACTCTCTGAGGTACAGCCCAGCCCCGGCTCACTGAGGTACAGCCCAGCCCCGGCTCACTGAGGTACAGCCCAGCCCCGGCTCACTGAGGTACAGCCCAGCCCCGACTCACTGAGATACAGCTGTTTGAAGGTATACTAACCGAGGCCTTTAGTGCTGACCCTCTTGTCCTTGAACTTGTCGTAGGCTGCGTTGGGGTTGACCACGATCCTCTCCACGCTGTCACTGCACAGCTCTTCCTGTTAAGAGACATCAAGAATAATGAGACACCACAGGAGACTTGGTCAAAACCAGGACAAATGGATTGGAAATGAAAGAGCTGAAAGTATACGTAGGTCAAAATAGTTTAAAAGGAGATCAGATTTGATGATTGATGGGGATTTGTGCCAATCTTCTCTCTCCATGGGTTCTGTGTCACACTGGCTGATTCAATACCACCTGGGAACCTAGTCCCTTATATATCAGAATACCTGTATGGATCGGTGTACAAACTCTCTCACACAGTAGACGTTGTTAAAAATCAGTCAATTAGATACAATCCAATGAGTGAGACATCAACTTCATCTACAGTGTGAGAGAGGGCCCATGTGAGACGCCAACCAACACCAGAACACACACACAGATTGAAATGGATCTGTAATCAGGAGGTGGTGGTGGGGGGGTCTATTCCAAGAGGGAAAACAAAGACAGTCGATTTAATATTCGATCAAGAAAGAAAAAAAGAAAAAAAAAAAAATCAGAATCTTGAGAATGGTTCTGCAGAATCCACAATTATCTTGAAATGAGCTCTTTGGTGACAAATGAAACGGAAAACACCACTAACTGTGTAAAGGGGTTGTATTGTGACAACACAATGTGAATGAAAAGTCAGCATTGCCTAGTTACCAGAAGACCTGGGAGTTAGGGACCAATCACTGCTCTACATGAGAAAGTTACCTCCCTCTTGCACAGCTGACTGATGAAAGATGCTCTAGATATGTAGATTATATAAACTAGTGTTTCAGAGTTTCTCCGGTCCTGTGACTTCTAAATAATCTCTATGAGCTAGTTAGCTGCTTCAGTCAATTATGAATCCATGGCTTTCTCCATCTGCTCATTTGAGGAAACAGATTCCCTTAAAAATCAGTGATTCTGAGAAAAGCATTCTGACTAGCCTCAGGGAACTGTGCACTAGGGTTAGGGGTGATGTCGTCAATTTGTCTAAGCTCCAAAATGATTTATTCACATGAATCAAAACGGGAACAATCAATAACCACTGACACAGACAGTAGTGACAGTCCAGACAGACAGTCAAAACAGACATGTTAGGAGTAGGAAGGGAGTCAGTCTGTTAGTCAGTGAAGCTCTTACCAGCTCCTTGGGTTCCCAATGGGGAGTTAGAGAAAGAGCACAGGGAGACAAAGAGGGGAGGGAGAAAGAGAAACAGATTAATGTGGTTATCACATGCCATGCACAGCAGCAGTCTGCCAGGGGAGATGAACGAGTCCAGTGTTCTGAGGCAGACTGCTGCTGACACCGGAGACATTCACTCACTAGGAGACCGACTCTCTGATCATTACGACATCGCTGTTCTTTCTCGCTCTCTCAGACCCATCATCTTTAGGCACATTTTTCACAGCGAGAAAATATAGCTCATTTTCAGTGCAGCCCTCCAAGCCTCATTGAAAAGCGAATTAGGACCCTGGGGCAAAATGAGATTGACACCCCTGGTCTATGGTGATGTATCAACTGCTGACATCACATATCAATATTATACACACAGGTGGGGTAGGCCTAAAATATGCATTTTATATCCTGTGTGTGACTGTGAATACATTGTAAATATCTGATATCTTTTATATGATAGGCCCTGAGCTCTTAACTCAAGCCTCTTGTCTAACTCTCTGCTATTGTTAGCATTATGTAGTGTGTGTGGAACGAGGGGATTGGCAGAGGAAAACCCATTTCTGAGTGAGATGGTAAGAAAGAAGACAGCTTAAGACCTGATTTGATGAGACATACAATGTCAAGGTGTGTTGCAGTACTGATCCCAGTGTTTGTATTGCTAGCAAAGTAGAGTTAGTAAAGATAGCTAGTTAGTTAGTTAGTAAGCTTCTGTTAACATGTATACCAGTAGCTAGAGTAGAGTTAGTAAAGATAGCTAGTTAGTAAGCTTCTGTTAACATGTATACCAGTAGCTAGAGTAGAGTTAGTAAAGATAGCTAGTTAGTAAGCTTCTGTTAACATGTATACCAGTAGCTAGAGTAGAGTTAGTAAAGATAGCTAGTTAGTAAGCTTCTGTTAACATGTATACCAGTAGCTAGAGTAGAGTTAGTAAAGATAGCTAGTTAGTAAGCTTCTGTTAACATGTATACCAGTAGCTAGAGTAGAGTTAGTAAAGATAGCTAGTTAGTAAGCTTCTGTTAACATGTATACCAGTAGCTAGAGTAGAGTTAGTAAAGATAGCTAGTTAGTAAGCTTCTGTTAACATGTATACCAGTAGCTAGAGTAGAGTTAGAGGAAAGGGATGTTAGAACACAGTAACAGAACTGTCTTCTCAAGACAGACAGAACAGACAGGACAGACAGACACAGAAAGAGACTAGAGGTCGACCGATTAATCAGAATGGCCGATTAATTAGGGCCGATTTCAAGTTTTCATAACAATCGGAAATCTGTATTTTTGGACACCGATTTGGCCAAATCTTTATTTAACTAGGCAAGTCAGTTAAAGAACAAATTCTTATTTCCAATGACGGCCTACCAGTGGGTTAACTGGTCTAGGAACGGTGGGTTAACTGGCCTAGGAACGGTGGGTTAACTGGCCTAGGAATGGTGGGTTAACTGGTCTAGGAACGGTGGGTTAACTGGTCTAGGAACGGTGGGTTAACTGGTCTAGGAACGGTGGGTTAACTGGTCTAGGAACGGTGGGTTAACTGGTCTAGGAACGGTGGGTTAACTGGTCTAGGAACGGTGGGTTAACTGGTCTAGGAACGGTGGGTTAACTGGTCTAGGAACGGTGGGTTAACTGGTCTAGGAACGGTGGGTTAACTGGTCTAGGAACGGTGGGTTAACTGGTCTAGGAACGGTGGGTTAACTGGTCTAGGAACGGTGGGTTAACTGGTCTAGGAACGGTGGGTTAACTGGTCTAGGAACGGTGGGTTAACTGGTCTAGGAACAGTGGGTTAACTGGTCTAGGAACAGTGGGTTAACTGGTCTAGGAACAGTGGGTTAACTGGTCTAGGAACAGTGGGTTAACTGGTCTAGGAACAGTGGGTTAACTGGTCTAGGAACAGTGGGTTAACTGGTCTAGGAACAGTGGGTTAACTGGTCTAGGAACAGTGGGTTAACTGCCTGTTCAGGGGCAGAACGACAGATTTGAACCTTGCCAACTCGAGGATTCAATCTTGCAACCTTACAGTTAACTAGTCCAGCGCTCTGCCACCTCCTCCCATTGCACTCCACGAGGAGCCTGCCTGTTACGCGAATGCAGTAGAAGCCAAGGTAAGTTGCTAGCTAGCATTAAACTGTTCTTATAAAAAAACAATCAATCATAATCACTAGTTAACTACACATGGTTGATGATATTACTAGTTTATCTAGCGTGTCCTGCGTTGCATATAATCGATGCAGTGCGCATTCGCGAAAAAGGACTGCCGTTGCTCCAACGTGTACCTAACCATAAACACCAACGCCTTTCTTAAAATCAATACAGAAGTATATATTTTTAAACCTGCATATTTAGTTAAAAGAAATCCAGGTTAGCAGGCAATATTAACTAGGTGAAATTGTGTCATTTCTCTTGCGTTCATCGCACGCAGAGTCAGGGTATATGCAACAGTATGACATAACATTGAAGGTTGTGCAATGTAACAGCAATATTTAGACTTGGGGATGCCACCCGTTAAAATACCGAACGGTTCCGTATTTTCACTGAAAGAATAAATGTTTTGTTTTCGAGATGATAGTTTCCGGATTCGACCATATTAATGACCTAAGGCTCATATTTGTGTGTGTTTATTATAATTAAGTCTAATTTTTGTTAGAACAGTCTGACTGAGCAATGGTAGGCACCAGCAGGCTCATAAGCATTCATTCAAACAGCACTTTCGTGCATTTTGCCAGCAGCTCTGCTGTTTATGACTTCAAGCCTATCAACTCCCGAGATTAGGCTGGTGTAACGATGTGATGTGAAATGGCTAGCTAGTTAGCAGGGTGCACGCTAATAGTGTTTCAAACGTCACTCGCTCTGAGACTTGGAGTAGTTGTTCCCCTTGCTCTGCATGGGTAACGCTGCTTCGAGGGTGGCTGTTGTCGTTGTGTTCCTGGTTCAAGCCCAGGTAGGAGCGAGGAGAGGTACGGAAGCTATACTGTTACACTGGCAATACTAAAGTGCCTATAAAAACATCCAATAGTCAAAGGTTAATGAAATGCAAATGGTATAGAGAGAAATAGTCCTATAATCCCTATAATAACTACAACCTAAAACTTCTTACCTGGGAATATTGAAGACTCATGTTAAAAGGAACCACCAGCTTTCATATGTTCTCATGTTCTGAGCAAGGAACTTAAACGTTAACTTTCTTAGATGGCACATATTGCACTTTTACTTTCTTCTCCAACACTTTGTTTTTGCATTATTTAAACCAAATTGAACACGTTTCATTATTTATTTGATGCTAAATAGATTTTTATTGATGTATTATATTAAGTTAAAATAAGTGTTCATTCAGTATTGTTGTAATCATCATTATTACATATACATTTTAAAAATCGTCTGATTAATCGGTATTAAAAAAATCATAATCGGTCGACCTCAGAGAGAGCGAGCGAGAGAGAGCGAGACACACAAAGAGAGAGAGAGACACACACACACAGAGAGACAGACACACACACACAGAGAGACAGACACACACACAGAGAGAGAGAGACAGACAGAGACACACACACACAGAGAGAGACAGACAGAAACACACACAATGTAGATTCAATATCCTTTGAGTTGTGCTACAAGTGTATGTCAAAATGAAAGTGGGAGGATTATTAGACCAACTAAAATGTATTGTCAGGTGATAGTGCTGCTACATTTGCAACAGGTGAAACAAGGGATACAACACTTCATCACATCACACAGCAGCAATGGGGCACATCATCATCACCACATCATGTAGGCAAGATAGTCATTTCAACACAATTTGAAGAGAGGAGAGGAAAGGGGACAGGAAGGATTTTACAACCCATGCAGGTAAACTCCACTATATGAGAGAAAAATAACCTCTTACTTGTACACACTAGCGTCCCAGGAGGGAGGGAGGGGTGGGGGAGAGAGGGAGGGGAGGAAAAACGAGACCGACAGGGGGAGGGAGGGGACATGGGAGGGAAAACGAGACCAACAGAGAGAGGGAGGGGACATGGGAGGCAGGGGTGGGGAGAGAGGGAGGGGAGGAAAAACGAGACCGACGGGGAGGGAGGGGACATGGGAGGGAAAACGAGACCGACGGGGAGGGAGAAGGCCATGGGAGGGAGGGGTGGGGAGAGAGGGAGGGGAGGAAAAACGAGACCGACAGGGGGAGGGAGGGGACATGGGAGGGAAAACGAGACCGACAGAGGGAGGGAGGGGACATGGGAGGGAGGGAGGGGACATGGGAGGGAGGGAAAACGTTATTAGGATTGGTGGTGTCACTTGTAGGCATCTACTTCACAGTTGATCCATGATACACAGCACGATGATCCAGAGATGCAAATCAATCAATCCTTGATCTGCATCTGTGGATCGAGCCCTTCATCAGCACTCAGTTCAGTTCCATTACACGGGAGAGTTTTGTTAAAGAGCCCCGATGCTTGGTCTGAACATTAACACGCATCGCATAAGGTACAGTTTTGGAAGCATAAGGACCTTATCTTTCATATCAGAAGGTTGCGTGTTGAGCTCCAACAGGCACAGCGACTTAGACACTGCATCTCAGTGCTAGAGGCGTCACTACAGGCCTGGTTCGATTCCAGGCTGCATCACAACCGGCCGAAATTGGGAGTCCGAATAGGGCGGCGCACAATTGGCCCAGCATCGTCCTGGTTAGGCCCAGCATCGTCCGGGTTAGGCCCAGCATCGTCCGGGTTAGGCCCAGCATCGTCCGGGTTAGGCCCAGCATCGTCCGGGTTAGGCAGTCATTGCAAATAAGAATTTGTTGTTAACTGGACTTGCCAGGTTAAATAAAAAGGTTAAATAATAAGGTGAGTGTTCACAAACAGCCATATCTCCATGTTACAGCGCGTGTTTACAGAAGACAGAGGCACCACCTGAGATAATAAGGTATCTGACATGCTCCTAACACCAGTGTGTAACGGAAGAAGTCAGAAACGTGTTGTCACTGGAAAAAAATACTGTCAGCTGCAACTGTGATAAAGTCACTTTAAACAGTTCACAGTAAGTTTATATTTAGCGTTTATGAAATTATTTTGGATGTGATATGAAAGTAAAGGGCTTTTACGTTTCCAAAACTGTATCGCAATTGAGAATTGATGCTGGTTTAGATGGAGTATTTGGCTGTTTTAGCTGCCAGAGCCAGTCAACATCTAAAGATAACAAGGTCCTTTAAGGAATAATGGTAGGCTCCTTAAGAGTACATCTTGGGCAACTCTGGATCACGCAGTGGTTTTTAGAGAGGATGTGACACTCAGCCACATCAGCAACAGACTGGTGTTTTGGGATCAAGAGGCAGCAGCAAACTCCCCCCCCAAACACTCCCTCCCTTCTCTCCTCCACCCCTTCATGTTTCACTCACCGACTCAAACTGGGCCTGATCATCTTCTGGCAGGTCACTGGTCTCATACACATCTGGCTCGTTTGACGCCTGTGGAAGACAACGACTCGTATTCTATAACAGCAAAATGACATGGACATAGCTGGCTACTTGTTAATGCAAAATTAACGACAGATACAGTTATAACCTTCTCAGAGGATTGTACTTTTTGTTTAAGTCACTCAGTCGTACACACATTAAGGACACAATAATAAATACGTTTCCGTATTAGGTGTGTCTTTACTGTGGTTGTTAATTTTACAATACCCAGTGAGTGGACCCACCCAACCCCTCATAGGAAATGTTAACGTTAGCTGGCCAACGCCCATTCAATCACAGGGCTGGATTAGCCTCTGTTAGGCTATAGCTAATTAGCTGTCGGGAAGAATAGCTATAGTTGTAAGCATCTGTGATTTATAACAATGAGCAGTTTAAACAAATCCTAGGGTTCTGTCATCTCAAATTCAATGTACTAAAGCTAGCGAGGTAGTTAACGTATCGTTACTGTAGCAAACTAACTAGCGTTAGCTTAACATAGATCCTGTTAGTTTATCTGGTTAGAGATCAGGCCTGCAAAGCTAGCTAGCCTGCCTCTTGTGATTGATTTGACGAGAGAGTATGTTACAAATATCTCATCGAGACAGATAGCTAGCTTTAACGAGACACTGGCTAGCCAGCTAGCTACAGCTAGCTAACTTAACTAGCCAGCAAGCTAACTAAACTAGCCAGCAAGCTAACTAAACTAGCCAGTAAGCTAACTAAACTAGCCAGCGAACAGGACACTTACGATTCCAGGTAAATTGGCGTATTTGGGATCAGCCATTGTCGAGGTTACGAGGCCGGTGGATGAGTAGACAAAAAAAACCTTAGACGTGACAAAGATACCTGAAATAACGATGGACCTTGTGGATAAAAGTTATTAGTCCGTTTTCAAAACGCTAGCTAAATGAACAAGCAAAAAAATGGGATCCTTTCACCCTGTGTAGCCAAACAACTCGCGAACATAAAGCGCTTCTTTTGTATTTTAATAACTGTATTCTGACAGCTCGACTGTTCAGTAGCGGACGAGCATTACAATCTCGCGAGATTTGCGTGGACGAGCGGCGCTGTAGTTTCATAACCCTCAGGAAAGTGGACCTGGTAGACTTTGGAGATTTCACCTAAACTTGATTCAATTTGCAATGGTTGCTGCCGCTAAGAATGTGAACGAACAGCATGACAGCAGGCTGCCTTGTCTGGTCTATTTATAGACATAGGGAATATAGCCATAACCTAAAAGCCTTTGTTTGAATGAACCAGGGAAAACATTGCAACAAAACGTATATTTGCCTAGTTTATTACTATACTAGTCTGGACTGTGTGAGTTACCTAATACATGTCTTCCTGTAAATAACCTATCGTAGACGTCTCTGTCAATCACTGTAATACCACATATGTTCGATTTTTAACGAATGTGGGCCCACGATTGACTGGTCAAACCATATTCGCATGATGGGGCTATTATACAATAACAACAATTGTCCATAGGCAACCGCTCCATCTTCAGCGCATCAGTGGTGCTGATGAGAGGGATGCGAATAGGCTACCACTTTAATAACGTTGCCTGGATCAGTGCAGGCCACGCCCCGTGCTTGTTAAAAGACCAGAGAGCTGCCAGTGAAGCAAAGCGCTCGGCAAGCTCATGCTTCAAAAATCTCTCCTCCTGCATCTCTCGCTACAACAGCTGACCGACCGTCTGGAGCCGGATCCGCTCGGGAATACTCTCACATTTCAATTCTAAAGAACTGCATGGACAAATTAGCAGAAACGTTATAGTGACATATATGTGTTTTTCTGTTCTATTTGAAGTAAGCAAACTCTCCAACATTTACATAACCTAATTTACATTTTTATTTTGATCGAAACGGATCTTATTTCAAGCACAAAAGCTTGAAATTATCATTCTTGCAAACGCTCAACTTGCCCATCTAAAAAAAAGAGTGTCTGCATTGATATGCATATGA